>NW_009595300.1:5823-103438 GCF_000690535.1 Cariama cristata | reverse complement strand
CCTGCTGAAGCACTGAACCATCGTTTCCCTAAGGCACCTCAGCCTTGCCATGTCCCCAGTCAGCATCACTTTTGCATTTTCAGATAAAGTGCCTCAGGGCCCTTTTCTGGAAGATCTATGCCAAAGACCTCTGAAACCATGAAGTCCAGTGCCTTAAAACTTTTTGTCACAGTCTTTAATGGAAACATAGTAGATACTTACATTCATAAAAAGTTGGACAGGTAACAATTGTCAAGGATGTTCAGGTGACAAGATACGAAAAGCTGACTTAATCCTGCTTACCTTATACACACGATATATCTTCTGAGGATTAACCATAAAGTCACTGGGTTATTCATGAAAATTCAATTAATGCAATTTGATCCATTTCCAAACTATACCAGATAGGCTAAAAACTGGTAGAACTGTAATTTGTAAGGGAATCCACAATTCCTGAGTTGCAAAGGGACAGAAAATCATAAATGTAACCCCCTGGATAAGGGACACCAAATTTATTTTCAGATGTTTTCACCACAGCTTTCTTCAAGGGTAGAGTTTCTCTCTCTCTGCTTCCCTAGTAGTACTTCCATTGTTTTTAACTTTTTTTTTTTAATAAAACCTTTGTCATTCATTTTAAGGGCCTCCAAGATCTTCTGTGAAATTTACTGTTACATCAGGTTTTGAAAACCTGATATATGTTAAACGCTGCCAGCTCAAATCAGTACAGCAACTGAGTACTCACAGCCCACAAAGATGTTAATTCCTTTTCTGTTATGTGTTTTCATCCTGGGTTACAGTCTCTAATCACCAATTAGTATTTCCTTTTGAGATAATTTCTAAATATGGGGGTAAAAGCCTATTCCCCAAGATTTTGAAACCTTCCTGTGAAATAAGCAACTACTACTTTGATTTAAAGCAAAATACAATGACATTTCATGCCAGCCCTGGGGAAAAAAAAAAAATCTAGGATGACATTCAAGAAGTCATCACAGTTTCCTCAAAGAAATTAATTTAAATTTCAAGTTTAAAGTTAAATCTAATTCTGCAACCCTGTTTAATTAAGCAATCTTTAGCTCTTTTCACTGAGGAAATGTTATTCCCTGTTGCATTCTCACTAGGACTGGGTAGATTTGCTGAGTTTAATTTTTATCACCGTTCTCTGGCTTTCTACCTCTGTCATGTACTCCCAGGCAAAAACCACCTGTTAAAAAGACCTACAAGGTTTCATTTGTAATAAGAGGTTAAAAATTAGAGAAAAGCAGTAGAAATGTATGCCAACTCTGACATTCCCTCAGGAAACATTGCAAGTTAGGGAAATTTTTCAATATTATGAACTAAAGGCTTGGGCTGTCATTTCCGTGGGAACTGCTGATATTCTGCTGCTATGACTTTTGTGCAAATGAAACTCTGTGTGGGTGAGAACTGTATTTAAGTAGAGTGGCTGGGAATTTATAAAACGCAGACAAGATGTTCTACTGCAATTTAACAATTTAGTAAGAATTTGCAATTGCAAACAAACAGGAAAGATACCTCAAAGCTAGCTTATCAATATGCAGGTGAAGGACAGTGAAAAGAGTATCTCCCAACAACAACCTCTCTTCTCCAGTCATGCTTTCAACTAAATGTATACTCATGTCACAAAGTATTGCTCAGGATCACGCTAATGTAAGTCAGATATGATAAGAAACAATACCTACTTAATATATCAACATCTTGAAATGATGTGCACCTCGAGTTGTGGTTCGTCGAAATAGAGATACATCTATACTATATTCCGATTTTACAATTTATTGTTCTTACATTTGAAATTCAAGATGGTGACTCACTTTCCAGAACATTTTCAAACACAATAAAACATTGGTTCTGTGAAATAATTTCCTAAAGCTACACAGCTTCCAACATCCAAGTATTTTAATCTTCTCTATCACTCCTATTTTGTAATCCTTTGGAAGGAGCTATGGGCATAAACCAAGTGCCCAGGAAAATATTTGTAATATTCCTCAAAATCTACCTAATATTTCCTACAAAGCCTTATTTTGAAGATTTTTAAATAGTTAATATACCAACTTCTGAACTTTTTTTTTCCAAATCAGAAGTATTTCAACCATTTTTCTAAAGGAAGAATAAAAACACACTTCTTATTATTGCCTTTATGAAGTTTGTAAGCCCTGTATTTCAACAGCATCTGAGAGGAATAGGAATCTTGGCAACATCAGTATAGCTGATTTGCAGGTATGCATTTTAATGGTGTATCAAAAATCCATTTTTAATTCTGTAAGCCATAAACATGCTGGTATCAGTTACCTTACTATAGAAGGATTTTCGCCCTGCTTTTCTCTACTATTAGTGAAGAAAGATACAAGTCACAGGAATGCAGTTTTCAGACTGTAGATTAATATAAATAATAATCTGATGAAAAGAGGGAAAACTCACACCTCATTTTATACTCTCAGCATGAATATTTAGACTCAGTTTCACTATTCCTATATTTAAAATACCTTTCCTATAATCAACACATCACACTGACACATGCTAGTGGTGGATACGACCCTTTATCTACAGCAACACTTCATTCATAAGCGAAATACAGCCAATTCAGATGCAAGACACTCTCAGGCATTTCATAGAAAGAACATGACATGACAGTACTTCAGAAGAGGAAGTGAAAAAGATAATTAATTGGAACTTTGAGGGAAATTTTTGGAAGAATATAATTAGCTGGCTTGGAACACAGCCAGAACACTAGGACTAAATAACTTACTCGTGAGAAAGGAACTTTGAGATATTTAAGTGAAAAAGGTTGTGTACATTGCTGACTTTGCAAGAAACCATGCAAGATGTCATTCACCTAAGTGATAAGTATACCTGAAAGTAAACTGTGGTAGTTATGCTTGTTTGTACTAAACAACTAAATCCTTACTCAGTTAAAACAAATGCCTTCTTTTGATTAGAGTTAATGAAATCATTAATGATTTCTTTAAAGCTGAAAAAAACCTACTATTTTATCTGAGAAAAAGAGTCACAGATTGGTGGGTCCTAGATCACCTGAACTGACCCCCTGCTTGTTCTATTTGAATTAAGACAACTAGGACAACAGAGTCCATGATGGGTACAATTTTCCCCTCTTAGCTATTTTAATTGTTCTACAGAACAGAATTTAAGGCATTGGTTTTTATTATTAAATACACTACAATAAATGTAATCAGAGTAACATCCCCTGCTCTAATAAACAGAGCAAAGACATTAAAACAATAATTGAAAAACCTGGAGAGCTATAATGACTTTTTATTAGAGCTGCTATGGACTGTATGCCAACAAGGCTGCAAACTGAAGTAGAGTCTCTCACTTTGTACATGTATAGTGTCATTCATCCTGTCAGCTCATTCTCCATTGTGACCCTGTAGATACTCATTCGGTGAAAGGGTCTTAAGTGAGAAGGAGATGGTGCAGGGAAGACAAAAAGTTATAAACCAGTTCAGTAAGCATGCGGAAAAATCTGAACTGTGCTAGGGAGATCTGCCACCTGGGATGCTGGAATGCCAGGAAAAGCAGTGTTTGAAGTTGTGAATATGGATCTGGTGTGGTGTGTATTGTTTCTACTTCTACAGATTCACCGCTTTTCTTCAAGCCAGCGTAATCTATTTCCTGTAAATTCATAAGTCAAGGATCAGAAATCATCAATCAAACCTCTTTCAAACTATTTTCTGCAATTTGCTATTCAGCTGTATAATTGCTATAGATTATATTCCATACCTAAAGGCAGGCTTTGCTGGCTCCTGAGTTCATTGCCTCACACACTTGAGGACAAGCAAACCTTTCCTCTGCCTCCAGCATGACAGGAGATTAATGTAGATTAATTTTGGTTCAGTCTTTACCCTTCAGCCTGCCCGCACAGGTATCCCCACCAGAAGTAGAACCACACACAGCACACCCTACATGGCTATAGAGATCACAACTGCCCCACAATAGCAAGGTATTTTTGTGAGCAGCAGTAGATCCTTGCAGGTTATCAAAATGATATTTTTATAATGACTGCAGAGGTGTGCATATGTAGAAGAAAGTTAGAGAAGCCCAGCCAAGTCTCACTCATCTTATGGCAGACAATTTCTGCATTTTGCACTTATTTTAAGGCAGTTTTTAAAAGCATCTGCACCTACAAAGAAATACTCGGTGTGTATTTCAAGGAGACATTTAGAATCACACAGTTTGACAGCTGAAAAGTGGGCAGAAATCTCTCCAGTCAAAGAGTGGATGGCCTTTCAATAAATCTTTAGAAATAAACAAATACCCTCCTGCCCTTGATTTTAAACTGTAGAAGAACTCTGCTCTGCATGGGGTTATCTATTAAACACATGCTATGCCTAAAGCAGGCCACCGAAAACCAAACAAAAAGCAACTGAAAAGGGATTACCTGAAAATTGCTAGTTCTGTATTTTCACTGAATAAGTGAGGAACACTTCCTCGAATAAGTATTCAGAGCCTGTCCTCCCTACTCCACCGCCCTCCCCCCCAAAAAAAAGTTTAATTTTTCTGTGTATCCTGTCTATAAACATCCATCCTTGTTATGACAGGTCCCGAAGAATTTGAGACTTCACTGTCACAACCCAACATCTGCCTCCACAGCTGACTACATACGCACTGTACTGCCAGCTGTACATCATAGCCATAACAACCTGGGTAGTCAATACAGCAGGGTGAGCATCACTGAATACCATCTTAAACAGCAAGATGATCAGGCACATTACTGCTTCTCCACGACACTGAGGTCTGAAATTAGGAGGGTCAACAATAGGATCATGCCACCTTGCAAATTCCTTCCTGTTCTCTCCTAATGTAACCAGCAGTTAAATTTAAAAGCTCAAAATACCAGTCCTGTTTTTCCTGTCTTGACCATAGAGCACATATTAAGAAAGAACAAATTATTCTAGTTTCTGATCTAAAGCACATTCTTTGAGAAACAAAGCATCACTGCATTGTATCAGAGAGGTTTATTTTCCATGGCATTCAGCTCAGAATGTTCCTTTGAAAAAATTTATAGCCACATTAAAGTGAGTCTTTGTGGGGAGGAGACTGGCTGGAAGAACAGAGGTGAATATATTTTCAGGCTATGTCAAGGCTACAGATTTCTGCTGGCATAGCTGCAATGGTCATGGATAAGAACCAGTCATGGCTAAGAACTCTGAAAAATTACCTACTATGGGAAGAGTCCTCTAGAATACTCATAATCTAAATCTTACAGACCAGCATAAAGTGCAGCAACTCCATTGTAATGTTATCTTAGAGTTTCTACTATATACATAGACCTAGTACACTAAACTAGAGACTGGTTCATTGTATAAACTCCTGTGGAATAGTTAATTCACCATATTCATGCTTTTTGTCTTGTAATTTTAAACTTTTAGCTTCTCTAACTCAGTAAAGTCTATTCTTCATTGAAATTCAATCAAATGATACCTGGCAGGTCAGAAATGCACAATAAACATGACATTGAAAGATATTCAACAAACTTTGGATTAATGAATGCTTAACTTGCCACCTTACTGCCTATAGTCACTCTTCTTTTGTAAATTAGGCTGCAGAATGACATGGTAAGAATAAAATGGTGAAAACAGAGGTCAGTAGCAATGCTGAATCAGACCTCCCTGAGCTAGCATCCAAGCTGGCATCATCACTGCACACAGTAGCGCCAAACTGACTCATTCAGAGCAGGACCAAGTGTCTCGGTACCTGCACCTTATCTCCCATCCATCAGCTGGATAACCTACCCCAGGATAATTGAGACAATACTGTACTAATTTTCCATCCAAGAGTGAGCTTGGCTTTGAGTGCTATGATAGTGACTTTGCAAAGGCTGATTTACCAATGATCTAAAGAAGCAAGTGTGCCATGTTAATTTCCAGTATAAACACAGTAAAGTATTTATTACGCTCTCCACACTGATATTTCTGCCACTACAAATTCAGATGAAAACTTGGAAAAATCCTTGATTTAATTTTAGGCAAATCTGAACTCTGAATTTCCTTTCTCTAGAAAATCTGAGTAAACGGCTACTTTCAGCATTCTTATAGTTACCCTATCACAAAGCCACACAAAACGCTTAGTTTTTAATTTTAAGACTACAATTTAATTGGAACATTTTTGTTTTCATTTAAAATTCTGTAGAGTATTTACTAAGAAAGAAGTCCTCACTAGACAAACTCAATTTAAGACATTTTAAGTTTCTGTGAAGGATTTTCTGAACTTTGGCTACAATATATTCCTGGATTCATTTCAACATTTGTCAGCTGCAACTCCAATCTCTGCACTAAAGGGATGGGCCTCTCAGATAAAGGGGTTCATACGGTTCTAGTCTCTACAGACTGGCTGCAGTAGATGGTAAAAAACCTGGCAATCTTGAGATACAATGGAAGAACACCATTAAAGTAAGTGGAAATGTGTTTTTAATAAACTGGCTCTAAATTTCCTTATATGCATCATAAGCTCTTGTATCCCCAAGAGAGCTTATTAGATTCAGATAAAATGTTTTAGAAAATTCCTATCACCTAACTACTTTAAGCTGCATTAATCATTTTAAATTCCACCCAAATCATGAGCAAAAAGTCTGCTCTCATCTAATGAATATAAATGCTTTCCCTTCCATAGCTAAATTTCTTGGGCTGAAGTTTTACAAACATTTAATGGGATATGTTCACAGAAAATCCATTAAACAAATAAAAGGTTGTGTGTGCAAATTTCCTGTGCAATATGTGGTGTGGAAATTCATCCACTTTATTGCTTAGCATTTTCTTTTCAAATATCAGGGTCGGATTTTAAGTATTTAAAAGTCATTCTTTTGATACTTTCAATTTTATTTATTTTTTTCCATCTCATTACTCATAATATCACTTTAAAATTATTTCCTTGCAAATCATCCTGAGCCTTCCCTAGCCTGGCAAAAAAAAAAAAAAAAAAAAAAAAAAAAAAAAAAAAAGAAATGGCAGAGAAATCACACAGGTCAGCAGTGATTATCTATGGACAAGTATCTTCATTCATTCACCTAGATCTCTCCATAACATGTATAACACCAAAATGCAGATGTTTTGTGTGAGATTAAATTCCCTGGCTCCTACATTTGCTGTACCTAAATAGAAAGCACTTAATTCTAGCAGTTTTGGTTCTGTCTTTCAGACTCTGAAATCTCTGATCAGAAAAGTTCTCTTTTCTTTCAAGGTCCACAGACACTGTCCTTTCCCATTTTATAATCTGTATTTATGTTGAGTTGCTAGTGGGTATCACATAATGCCATGGGGGTAAATGAGAGAAGTATGCAGATGACACTTACACATTAAACTCTGGCCAGCTGTCCCAGTGTAGGATGACACTAACGACTTGATGAAAGCAGCTGGCTGAAGTGAAACCTAGATCACAAGATACTAGATTAGTCAAGGATTAATGGTAACGGCACTGGACTGGGATTTGAGAATTCTCTGCTCAGTTCCTGTTTCTACTCCATTTGTGACCTTAAGTAAATCACTCAGTCCCAGAACCCCAAGAGGTAATTAGACACCAAATTTCCAAGGATTTCAACATCATTTAGATTTCAAAACCTAAGTGGATCTAAACCCTAATTAAACATGCCTGATCTGACCTGAGCCAAACCTGTCAACACCAAGACTATCCTGTCTGTCCTGGTACATGTCATTATGGAGTGTTACCTACTATAAAGGCTATGGCAGGGATGCATTGCCTCAGTGCCCTTGATGGACTCCTCTCAATTAGACCAGAAGTCTGAGAAGCCAATGTGCCAAAGAATAGCTCTTGCACAGAGTTTAACACTCTGTGAGGCACCTACAAAATACATTTCTGGAATGCTATAAATGGATTCAGTTAGGTGGAAAACTAAAGAAGATGCAAACCAGTTAACATGAAAAGAAGAATTCTACCTTCTCAGTGTGAATAAGGCATGAAAACTCCAGTGCCACTTAAATGGAAAGTGCAGTAATAGAAACAGCTACACAAAGCAACTTCTTCCATCCTTTTCCAACTGAGCAAGTATAGTAAAAACTCAGACTACTTACATTCAGAGAAATACTAGTTCAAGAACTTCGCCCGTATATCACCTAGCACTCTTGGAACTCCCTCTTCTCAAACACCGAGTGACTGGCTCACTTGACTAGGTAGGATATTTTTTAAAATTCAGGAAGATTCAGTGCCCAAATGCAAGAAAAATAAAGTAAAAGTTTTTATTTTAAACTCTTAAGGCTCCTGTGAAAATCCTAATCAGTGTTCCCAGGTGAAACACAGCTTTGACTTCATAACTCCTAACTTCGCACATACTTTCTCTATTAGTAATAAGAACTCCAATAAAACTCATCCATGCAATAAGCTCACTGAAGCCAAAGAAATTACAGTGATGACTACTTTGGTCTACTGTCTCTTAATTAACTTCTTTCACATCCAATTGACTGTGTTTTAGCAAGCTCTACAAAACCAAAGGTTATTGTATATAGAGTAACTTATTTGCCACAGATTGCTATGATTTAAAACTAGCACATCTCCAGAAGACTCTGCACCCCGATCTCTGCATCTCTGCACAGGAATACAAGGTAGCTGCCCTGTGGCTTAGGCATCTGGACTGTGCAGAAGGTTCTCTGCAGGTCTGAAGATTTGCAGCTGGGAGGAGTTTGGCCTTGGGCGTGGGGCAGGTATGCTGCCAAACATTCCCTCCTAAAGCCAAAGGAGGATGAGTACTTCCAGAAGCAGTATTTGTTTTTTCATCTTCACTGGCAAATTCTCTTTGAAGAGCACCCTAGAGACACATACTAGCTAGGAAACATCTGATGCTGCAAGTCTCCCCTGGGGTAGGGAGAGGCAAAACTTCTGCAGCTACAATGAGGGCACAGGGACACTTACTGACCTTGTTGAATGTTAGGATCTACACAAATCTCAGGGAAGTAGAAAGGTTTAAAGGCTATATCCCTAGAGCCTTATGCAGGAGAGAAAAAAAAAATAAAAATGTATTTTCCCAAGCTGCAGAAATTCAGTGCATACACTAATGAGAAGAACCATGTGCAATTTCTTGACCTTACCATATATATATTCCCCAAAAGTTTATAAAGTGGGTCACACATGAATTTAGATGCAGATGGATTTCTACCATCAAATATTAACAAGTCTAAGCAATTTCTTTTTAATACAAAACTCATTTCATTAGGCATTTGTGAACAGGTTTGAGGTTGAGAGTTAACACCCAACAGTTCAAATGCTCATGCAAATCTTCTCATAACTGCTCTCCACCACAAAACACTTCCATGCTTCCACACAACTCTCTTCAACCCATCCTTCTATATCAGAGAACAGGACCTGACATCTCTTCGTTCCCACTTCAGATATTTTCTTTTCTGGAAACTAAGTGGATCTGCTCTCCCTTCTCCAGAGACCACCCAGTCAGTCCGTTTGTTTCTGTGCTCTCTGGATACATTCCCATAGCGAAGCCTCACTTATACAATCCACTCCTTGAGCACATCTTAATAATGCATAGAAATACATAGAATTCTCTCACCTTAGTCCTACTTTTCATCATCAAGATTCTTCTGTTCTTTAAATTTTATATACTTTGCATAACATGAAGTGTTTTGCAGGTCCAGACAGAGGTGGAAGGACAGAGTAGACCCTTATCTAGATAGTTGTTTGGTTTGGGGTTTTTTTGATCCATCCCATCCCACCCCCTCCCAGAGTTGCTTCAAGCTTTCAGTAAGCATTCAGGATGGGTTTCCATAACTATTCAGGAAAAATCCTATGTTATTTTAGTTGTGTCTAGCACACCCACTCAATATTTCTTTGTATTTGCTTAAAATTTGGACTTGCCATTGGTTTTAATGGGTGCACATTCAAGCAAAAAGATAACTGTCATATGAAATGTTTATAAGAGAACACAGACACCAAATATAATGAAGGAGGTTCACTACTACTTAAAAATCATGTTAAGGAGATATGATTTCAGTAGAGACAAAAGAAATCTAGCAGTGTAATTCCATACGCTGAATCAGGTACTGAAACTTATTTTCTATCTTCTTACAATGCTTAACTACAGAAAGGGAGGATAAATTTTTTTAAGGTTTTTCCTCCCGTAAACATGTTATATTCACATTCTGCAGAAGTTTTACAATCCCAATAACTCTACATATTGCAGAAAGAATAGCATCCTTTTTTTTTTTTTTTTTTTTTTTTTTTTTGGTCTTTTTCAGGATAGTCACAGTATTTCAGAGACTTACCTAGCTGGAGCCCAGCAAGGTTTTGAGCATTACAGCTTCTAACTGCAATTCTCAAATACTTCCTTTAAAAATCCATTTTTAAAATCCTTCTCTCAGGAATATAACCCAGAGTCATAAAGAACAAGGCATTTATCTTCATTTGCAGGGAACAACATAACACAACTTAGTCTGCTTTGCCACTTGTGAATTGTTTCATCACCCTAAACGTATGAAAATCAACACTGCTATTGTGCTCATCAGCACCTCTTTCTCTCTCTCCTTATATATATATATATTTATTTATCTTTTTTTCATCTTCTAAAAGGCACAAACAACCTGTCAGATATATTCAAGCATATGCAAAATTCTAACTAGACAGACAAAAATAATCTTTGTTCTTTTCCCCATGTGCTCTGTGGGAGTTTTGTCTTGTTTGTATGATTGATCAGTTTGTATTTTACTTCAGCAAAATCATTTTTCAAACACATACATGCAGTTTGAAAGCAGAAGAAAAATATTCGAGCCAGACCTTTTACTGGACAAAGCAGAGGGAATACAGAGAACTGCAACGTTTAACAAGATTGTAAAGTGTCCCATCAAATAACATTAGAATCCTTTTAAGAAATAATGTTTTGGGTTTTTTTTCCTCAGTACCCTAGTACCCAGGGTTGTAAGCTAACATAAACTTCCCAGAGAAAATTTAAAAAATTTAAAAACCCACAAGATTTCTAAGCACCGTTCTATTTTTTCTGACAAATTAAGTCTTTGGGGGATCGAATGGCAAATGAAACATCAGAAAATTGGCAGAATAAGTTAAAGCCAGCAATGAATGCATCAGTCACCTTCAGAAAAGGTCACAATTCTTTTGATCATTCTTCAGGATGCTGTAATGATAGAAGTATACCAGTACTTTCCATGTATTCCTCTTCATGTTTTCTCTTTCCATATGACCTTACAAAGCTACCCTCTATGCATTCTTATTTTGCTGCCAGAGTATAGTAATGCTTTTTTTTTGTCAGCAATGAAGGTAAAAGATATTCATGCTATCTTTCAACTGTACTACTTGGAAGATAGTTCTTTGCATTTACCCCTGGCAAACTTTAAAATCATTTGTTAATCATTAAGATTGCTTCTTATAACTTACCCATTAGCTTCCTTTTCTTTAATACTAAGTTTTATAATTTGCATTCCTTGTACATCTCAAACTTCACATCAATGGAAGTCAATGGGAGATTGAGGCATGTGCAGAACGCAGAATTGAATTCATCATCCATTAATTACTTTTAATCCATAGCAATTCTTCAGAGTCCTTTACCACAAATGTACTGTACAGACTACACATTTCCTTAGCAGAACTTACTTTTGCAAAACACTCATCTAAAACAATTACTTGTGTTTTCTTCATTTTAGTTGTGGAAGTATTTTCTGAATTGCGTGAAACTTTACAGTGTTTTACAGTCAGAGGGTTAAAAACCATGAAAGTGAAAGGTACCACTGCAACATTGCATACATTTTTGTACAGATTTCTAAAGCTAAAGTTGCACTTCATCCTCAGCGTAACATTTTTTTCCTTGTGAGAATGCATGTGTTCTGCTAAGCAGTCATCACTGCATACTACTTCACTGCTGAATGATGGAGTAAAGGATCTTTCATTCCTAAAATAGCTATGATTTTGTAAGTGTGTTCATCAGCTTGTTTAGTGTAATTTAACTGAAGTCAAACACTGAAAAAGTATTAAGAAACAAATTTGAAAAAGCAGTATGTAGCAACAATGCAGTAAACTATCTCAGAGTCCTCTGCCTTAACAGTATTTGTTGCTTTTGCAATATGTAACTTGATCATTTTTCTAGACGGGAATTTTTAGAATCCTCTACAAATAACTCACAGTATCAATAGTAATCAACACAGCAGGAGTCACCATCTTTAACATTCCTATCTTTTTTCTGAACGATATTGGTGTCTACCTAGAAGTTCAAAGGAGTATCCTGTAATTTCTGGAAAAAAGTAGGTTTCTTTTTTCAGTATGTTTTCCAGATACCCACCCCTTACTCTCTGACACTCTGGGTGACCTTAGGCATTTCAATTGACCTCTGCAAACCTCAGTCCGCTCAGCTAGAAGACAGAGTCCCTTTGAAAAGCAGATGTTGTATCAGTGCTGAGTTTTCTTGGATAAATGCATTTAAAATTAAAAGAAAGCTATGACTGTTCAATGACCTTTCAGTACACTTAATGTCAAGGGCCTTTCTTTTGTGGACTAAGCATCTATCTGGAATTGCTAATGCAATTTAAAGAAGGAAAAAGAAAAAATCAAATTGTAACAGCTCACATACAAATGCAGAAGTATGGATTGCATTTTCATTGATACCATATGCTTTAGCTGTATCACATCTTCTCTCTTGGCCTATTTCAACATAATTCATTTATAATAGTGCAACATCTTATATGCATGCAGCTTTTCATTTTAAGTTCTATATTTATGCTGGATCTTTCATGCTGAAACATCTCAAAATACAGCCAAACTTAAAAACTTATACACACACAATACACACTAGACCAAAATCTGTAAAAACATGATGAATATAGTCAAAAGCCAAAATGACAGAAAGCTAAGAAAAAATGTTGGATATGTGCAAAAAGAATTACAGTTTTATGTAATGAGGATACAATCTCCCATAACATCCCCAGGCCCTGCCATCCAAGCATGGATGTTTGCACTTGTCAGGTACCGATTCCACACGCTGTGCTGAGCAGCTGTGAACCACAAACAGAGTGAGCAGAGCAGGGTTTGGTGGCTTGAATGACTGACAGCCCCAGGGCTGGGGAGAACTCTGGCAGCGGCTGAAGCAGACCCTGAAGTGGGCAGGAGTAGGTCTTCATCAGCTCCTCCGTCAATGACTCAGCACGTACACACACACACTTCAGTATGGTTCCAGTGTAATCTCTTCTGGACTTAAAATCCTTTAAATCCCTGCCTGCTCTTCTCATAGTTTTATTTCCCTGCTTTTGCCATTTAAGGCAAGAGAGTACAACGTTCACCCTTTTTTTTTTTCCAAGTCCAGCAAATCAGGATTTTTTTTTTATTCCTCTAGTATTTGAAATCAGTTACCAAACAGTTATTTTCTAACCTGATCCACACATGTCTTCATTTATAGGAAACTGTTTTTACTGCGACTCCCCAGGAAGTATTGTCTTAAGCCAGGTCAAATTCTGCTTACTATTATATCCTCTGTTACTCAAGTGCAACTACTTGCAAGACAAAAACACAGCACTATTTAACACAGTAAAGTCATTCCAAATTTTTTCTCATCACTAGTGCTCTCATAAGTACGAGTAAAAACAGAAAGAAAAAGTAAACACAAGTTTACAAATACCCACATCCAAAACCAAAACCCCTAAGACTGTATTGCTTCTAAGCCCTTACAAAAGTTCAGTGGGCTGTAGAGCGTTACTGTAAATGTGCTGGTACATCAGCTTTAGAGGGGAGACAGAGCTGCCAACCGCATAGCTGCCATTTAACGATGCACACACCTATAAATTCCAGGAAAAGGTGAGAAAGAAGTTGTTTTGGTACTCAACTGACTTGATCCCCATCCTCATGTAACACAGTTTATCAGAAGCAACTGGTTGCAGCAGGCTGATGTGGCAGAAAGCCTGTGCAGAAAGTATATCTCTGCATATTCAATGAGCTATTGTATAGGGAGGGAGGAAGTCTGAACAGACCAACAGTGCCTGGCACCTTCCCAGCTGGCCACTGCCCGCTTCCTGACGGAAGAGGAGAGCACATGCTCCAGCTTTGAAAAAGGCTTCCTTCTCCTCTAACCCTCTGGGCCTCCCAGTTCATAGCCCAGTCATCCATCAACAAATTCAATTAAAAGCAAAGTGATAACAAAAAGTGTTACTGTCCTTTTTCACAAATATACATCCATACACTCTCACTACAGCAAACAACAATTTTCTGACTTTCTGGACTATGTTTAACCACACAATTCCCTAGCAAGACTGAGAAAGAAACCTTGGGAAGGCTTAGAAAGCTATATAATAAGGACAAAAGGTCATCACCCAAGCACACGTTAAGAATCTAAAGTTTGGTTCAATCTTTAATAAATTGCATAGTATTTTAATACTTAATTATCCTTACAGTATAATACTAGTA
The DNA here is from genome assembly GCF_000690535.1 of Cariama cristata. Taxonomy (NCBI): domain Eukaryota; kingdom Metazoa; phylum Chordata; class Aves; order Cariamiformes; family Cariamidae; genus Cariama; species Cariama cristata. The sequence continues at coordinate 89,074 of NW_009595300.1, read as the reverse complement.
TATTTAAAAATATGCTGTTGAGAATAACAAAGAATTATAGCAGAGCCTCAACCATAACACTGAATTTCCTCATGAACAAAAAGACTGTCATTTTCACTATTTGATAACCTCCTAGTACATAGTGGGTATTACTAACATGAACAATAAAAATAGTAATTATTTATTAATAAAGGATAATAAGTAGGAGTTTTAATGTTACAGCGTTACTATTAAACAAACACAATTACTGTAGTTTTAATGCATACTCTTCATTATCTTCTGTTGGCTTGAATACAATGTGTAAAAATGAAATTGTATGGTCTTTCTAATAAATAAAAATGAAATACTGTTTACGCTTTGCAGCCTTGCAAAAAGTGGTGACTTTGTCACTTGAAAACCTTCTGAAGAATTTTGAATTGTTCCCTGGAGACTGTTAACTGAATTCCATTAGATATTTTGGGAGCCTCTCTTCGACATTCAGATACCTGAGTTGATATCTGAAGATTGTCTAATTGTCCAGGTAGTCAGACCAAAGCATCTTAACTTACAGAAATATTCTCAAAGACTGTGTCAAAAGCCTTGTTAAACTTGAGATAAATAAAACTTGATAGTTTTCCCCATCATCCACAAATCCCTTTATTTAATGGTAGAAAGCAATCAGGTTGGTCAGGCACCCTTCGCATGCCTGGAAATATCTTCCAAGACAAGCTACTCCATAATTTTCCCAAGGTCCAAAGTGATGTCAGCTGGCCTGTGCTTCCCCATGTAGACCTCTTGGCCATTTTTTAAGATGGGTACATTTGTCTTTCTCCAGTCATCATGGACCTCCCCCCATTTTCATGACTCTTCAAAGGTGATAGACAGTGGCTTCTATAGGATATCAGCCAGCTATCTGAGCACCCTGGATGCTACCCATCTGCTCCCATGGCCCTGAATGGGTTGACTTCCCTCAAGTGATCCCTGTCTCAATCTTCATCCACTGCCAGCAGCCCTCCTTGAACCCTGACTCTAAACAGGTCCTAAAAGCTTGAGACACCTTATCAGAGAAGACTGAGACAAAGAATGCAATGATTGGTAATGAGATTATCTATTGTAGAACCAAATCCAGGCCCACGTCAGGAGCGCTGTCATACCAGCAATACAATTATCACAATGTAAGAGTGGGCATTAAGTTTAACACACTTGTCATGCACGAAGTATTTTTTTTTTTATGCTGTCTCACAACCTTATCATTTCCTCACACCAGAGGGATCAATCAATTTCATAAGCAATGTCTTCCAGGCTGTTTTTGAGATTAAATGCTAGGATAGCATTCACAACACCTTAATCCTCACATGCTCATACACATTTGGCTGCAGCGATTTTGACATGCAGGTCATAAGGTTGATTTGGCAATAACCAAAGCAGTTCATAAGGTTAATTTGATAACATCCAAACCTGTAATGTGCAATCAGCCAAAGGACGGACCTCTGGCTGCACAGGTGATACAAAGATACCCATGCTACCCATAACAGCTGGGGGAAAAAAAAAAAAAATCAACATTGTCATAGTAAGTTTGCAATGTGTACATAAACCTGTTGAAACAAGACACATAAACACCTCCTGTGAAAAACAAAAGCAGTCAGAAACAAATATACAAGTCTGCTGTGATCTACATTATTTAACATCTCATATGCAGTTATGTCTATGATTTTGCATTAATCAATCAAACCTAAATGATAGGTTTATAATCTGTGACTGCTGATTTCTCAGACCTGAATATTGATCTGAGACACTATGATCATCAGATGTTTTTGATTTGGAATCATATATTCACTGTACTGTAGTTTTATCGCTCATAACCACAGTCTGTCAAAACCAAGGTACCTATGCATTTCTGCAGTGCAAGCAACGCTGGTGAGTAACTGCCTCTATCTTCTGTTAGGGCTGCAGAGTAAATCTGGACAGCTGATTACCCTGAACAACCCTCACAACATAGAAGCCTACACTCTTCTTTCAGACAGAGACACAAAAATAACTGAAAGGACCTAATTAGGACACTTGATTGAACATACAGGCACAACAGTAGTGAATTATCATTTTTCTATATCCAGAGGAAATTGCAGCTTTCATGGATTCCAAAAGCTAACTGGTCCCTAACTCTTCCCAACCTAGAAGTGTCACTTATCCCTCTGCAGTAGAGGAGTTTAGTGTTCCCACTCCTCTTACCAACTTAGGTAATATATGTTTTCTTCAATAGTTTCTGCATTTCCTACTGACAAATCCCATGCTGAAGCTGTTCCCAGAAGAGCTCTACAACGTTCCCACTTTCTCCCCAGAACCGTACTATATTTGCTTGTTAATAATTTCTTCTGTAGATTCCCTGTAACACATTGTTTGTGTACTCTTCATTATGTTCTACTGGGCTGCTTGCCCCATTTTCTGTGTCTAATTCTCATGTTGCCATGGTACCATAGTAAGTACCAGAAGTAAAGACTTTACAACAGTAGATCACCTTTTACTGCACTACCCTTTCACTAAAAATGAAACAGTCCATCTCAATAGTGAGTATTACTCCTACTAAGCTTATTCACAATGCTTACGTCATGCTTGTAGACCTAACTCCTTTAAGCCAATGCGAATTTTGCACACCGAGAATTATGGATTTCTCTCTGCTTCTTTGTTACTGAAGTATTACCTAAAACCTCAAAAAGCTTGCTAAAATATTTCCATTCATGCTTTCAACTTTTTTTCTTATTTGAAGTCTTCCATTGACTGATACATTTCCCAACAAGCCAAGACTGATTTCACAAAGGAGTCTTAACAATAATAACATTCACTAGACATCATTCCTTTTCCTAGAAGGGCGGGAGGGGGTGGGGGCAGGAACCACCACAAAAACCAGTTTTGAACATCACAGAAGTAATGGATGGTTATGGGAAACACTGAATCCTAATCACCACACTCTTGTTTCTTGCTAGACTCTCATCAAGACTAGAACAAACATCTATTTCAAGCTTAGATGAGACCAGATTATTAAAAGCATAAAGATTTTTGCAAGATACTGGCAAGTATGTTTGGAGATCAACTGGTATTTCAAAACTTCCATAAAACACTGTTAAAAGTCTGGGCTGATCACTGCCATCACAGAATCTTTCTGAAAAAAAAGTATTTCAATCTGAAACAGGGAATAAACCATCCAACAAACCGATGTTTAAATAAAGCATAAAGTCTAGTTCCATGTACGCTTTTAGCATTAAAAAGGTTATTGTTGTGGTTTAACCCCAGCTGGTAACTAAATACCACGCAGCCACTCGCTCACTCCTCCCTCCCCGCTGGGATGGGGAGGAGAATCAGAAAAAGGTGAAATCTGTGGGTTGAGGCAAGAAAAATTTAATAGTTGAAATAAAATATGGTAATAATAATAACTGTAATGAAAAGGGAGATGACAAAAAAAAAAAAAGAGAGAGAGAAATAAAACCCAAGAAAGGCATGTGATGCACAATACAATTGCTCACCACCCACTGACCGATGTCAGCCCGTCCCCGAGTAGCGATTGGCCCCTCCCGGCCAACTACCTCCAATTTATATACTGAGCATGATGGCCTATGGTATGGAATATCCCTTTGGACAGCTAGTGCGGGTCAGCTGTCCTGGCTGTGCTCCCTTCCAGCTTCTTGTGCACCTCCTTGTTGGCAGAGCATGGGAAACTGAAAAGTCCCTGACTTGGGGGAAGAACTGCTCAGCAACAACTAAAACATTGGTGTGTATTCAACATTATTCTCATCCTAAATCCAAAACACAGCACTGTACCAGCTACTAGGAAGAAAATTAACTCTATCCCAGTCAAAACCAGGACAGTTATACAAACACAGTTAATGAATTATTTTAGTATTTTACGTGTTCCACAAAGAATTGACAGATTTTTTAAAACAGCCCACATATGCATACATACATAGAAGCACATCCAAATACACCCTGCAGGATGTAGCAACCATGCAAGTCAGCTAGGTTCCAGGAAGAAGAGTTGGATTTCTTGAATGAGACAAAAATCTGAGGACCATGCCGCATTCACCCATATCCGCAGAACATGTTTTCCACCACTGTCTGTTGAAATATAAGTCTCAGTACTGCTAGGAATGAGTGGTAATTGTTCCAGCAGTGAAAAAGAGAAGTATCTCTCTCAATCTTACACAGCTGTGGTGAAACTGCTTCCAAGTCACTTTTCCACTAGCCAAGCAGCAACCACAAGTCTGCTAGTTTCATTACTAAAAGCAGCATGCTGGAAGCAAGAGAACAGATAAGCTTGGGAGGGTCTTTGAAATTATTCATAGACTTTCTACTGACAGTTTCAGTAGAACTTTTAACATTAAACAGCTTGCAAACTGAGATCATCAACAGCGCATCAGCTTGTATCAACTATAATCCTTCTGCAGGTTTCAAGTTATATGCAATGGGCATTAGCGTAGCTCTAAGTGTTTAAAGAAAAGACTGTAGGAAGCTGGAAAATACAGATATTTCAAGCACAATTCAGGATTTAACTGTTGCTTATGTTAATTTTGTTGTGCAATACACACTGTTTAATTCTTGAAGGGAATAAATTGTATTATTTTCTCATTATAAAACTCAATTTTTGTATCGACTGAAAAAAAACAGGATGCCTAGATTTTAACCTATTATTTCTTTGGCAATTGGACACTACATGATTGACAATGCAATTACCAGTGCAAAGTTTTTGATATGCCAAGTAATACTAAAAATAGAACTTCAATATTTTTCATGTACAGAGCTGTGGATTTTGTAACTACTTATTTTTCTGCAACTCAAGAAGCCTTTACAGGTTCAAGAAAAATTCCTTTAAACTTGATGTTCGTGAAGAAAGGCATGCATAAAGAGGTTGGTTTCACAAACCATTGAAATGTTTGTGAAATTAATGTTTCCATTACACGCAGAATACAGTCACACTTTTGTAATTCTTCATGAACTTAAAGAACCTTTTTTATTTGAGAAAAATTAACAATCTCCCTTCTCTAATGATATTGAGAGATATTTTAGGCCTAAATTTCCATATCTACTTTAAGTCAAGTTAGTATGTGAGCATGTAACATTAATGTCAACTTATTTCTTCCCCTTTACTATCATTTTTCTTCTTGAAGCTTGCCAGGTACATTCTGACAGTTGGGAAGCCACTGAGATTTGCCAGATTCAATCTCTTGTATAGAGGTTTTATCTATTAATGCCAAAAAGAAGAATATATCATAATTATTTAGTTGGGTCATAAAAAAACCCTCACCTTAATTTCACTTTTAGACTCAAATCTTCAGTTTCACTATTCTATTAATACATTGTATTTCTGTTCACTTGTCTTTACTGTGGGCTACACAGAACAAGGTCCTTCCCTTCTTTATTGTTCAAAAATATTCTAGAATATTCTAAGCACTGCAAAAGCAATGGCATTTATATCATGGTCCTTATTAGGTGAATTTTACACTCATTGACATGTCGGCTAAAACATCCATTGATTTCAGCAAGATGTAGATTGAGCTTTGTTTATATGAAATGGCAGAAGACTTCTTCAGACATAGCCCACATGGCCATTTGCAACTTTGAAAGTTATCCTTTTTTAGCTTGACTAAAAAGTAAGCTAATTATCATGGCTAATCATCTCCTACACTTACAGACGAAAAGTACACAGCTTTGCCACTGATCTAGCAGAGCACTTAGTGTGTAGTGTATGACCTTAAGTAAATGAATAATCTTCCTGAAGTCCTTAGTAGCATCTTTCAAGGTACGTACGTTTTGCTGCACAGAGATCCAGACTAGGATGAAAACCTCCTATACTCACATTAGTGTAAAACTAAACAGCCAGAAAGAAATTACATGTGGACAAAGATCAAAGCTATGGGAGTATATCTCACTCTCCTTGTAGGATTCCTCCTTACATCCCACTCTGCAGTGTTTCATCAAGTCCTCTACATAGCGAGACATCTACCACTTCCCTTACAGGACTATTCCGGCTCATATCTTATTGCCAAGAATTTTTACTTCAAGTATACAACAATAAAAAAGAAATCCAGCATGGGATTTCTGGGGTCGTCTCATTAAAATGGTTCATTAATACATTATTTCAGAGTCACAGGCATTACTGAGGAATTCCTCAGTATCTCTGACACTAGTTAATTACCTTCATAAACCTCATGTATAGGTACTGCAAGGTGTTATTTGCATTTTCCACTTACATGAAGGACATAGTAGTTGTCTTTTGTTTTTTTCCTAGCTCTGAATAATCTCCCTCTTAATTTCAGAGATAATTTGGCTATCCATAATATGAGACTGCTACAGATCCTATAGAATAAATATGCAGTTTCACAGAGGCAGGCATTCTGGTTTGCATCATGCTTCTGTTAGGACTGATGATTTCTTAGGACGTTTTCTTCTTTCTCCTAAAGCTTCTGCTACTGTTAACAAACCTCTTTTTACTTTCTGGCTCTTTCTCCCCCCTTAGTTTTTACTGATTTTCATCACAGTTGCTGACAGAAGTTCTCCATTTCATTATGGAAGACAGTAAGATTCCTCACTCTTCTAATCTGTTCCAGTAGAAGAGATCAAAACCACAAGCCCTGCTGAGAAACTGTCTTCTATCAGCTTGAGCTTTGCTACTTATGACCACAGAATTTCAGAACTGTCACTTTGACAGTTGCAAAAGACTGCCTCAGTTTATTATCTTAGGCCAAGATACATGGCAACTTTTAAGACTAATATCAGCGCTGTTTGGCCTGTAAGATTAAGCCTAGAATTTCCCTGTATTTTCTGAGGACACAGGAAGGAAAGGAGCACAATAGTATCTTCAGTAGCTGGTACAGCCAAAGAGAAGCTGCAAGTGTACTAACAACATTCCTCGGTAAGTATGCAACCAGAGAAGTGAGTGCAGTCTTCTAGCTGTTCAGTGAAGGAAGAAAGCGAATTGAGGTTTCTTTACACGCTATCAGGATTTTCCAGAAGCAGCACACCATCCAGCATTTTCTGAAATAAAAGTGCTTTCCCATTCTTAGAGATGGGATTGTGGGTAAAGTCAAACACTCCATTCGCCTTTAGATTGGCCTCAGCCAGCTGCTCTTAGCATGGGTGTGGATCTCATCTAGGCAGGGGATATTTGGGATACAGTTACTTCTATTAGAAGCAAGTGGGATATACTGTTGATGCTTATCTGTGCGTTACTGGCATTTAAGAGGAGAAGCCTATATGCGGCAAGGCACTTAAATTTGTGCCTAACTGACTTCAGTAAACTACTCACTTTTTCAAGATTAAGCAAGCCTTTCATCAGATTGAGACCACAATATCCTATAACATAATGAAGCATAAGTAAGTAGCCTATCTTAGAGAGATGTAAAACTAAAATAACTCCAGCTAAATCCAAAGGTTTCTCCAGCTTTACACTGAGATGAAAACAAGTACTGACCTATTGTGTTCACAATCCCCACCAGCTACTATACTCATTTCTTTATATTGCAAGTTCATTCTTTGCTTTCTCAACAGAAATATCTACGTAAGTATTCCTTGCATGAGTTACATTGGCTTAGAAAATCAACTAACATGGGATTCAGCAGGCCTAAGAATTATGCAAAGACTGGTTTAATCCGCTTAATATTTAAAAGAAACTATTTTGTTTTTTAGAAAGTGCATCTACCACAAGTGCAATAAAGTTCTTTGTATACACCAAATTAGCAATATTTTTTCTGTGCAACTGAAGGGCTGTAGACATTGGAAATTAAAAACAGTCATTCCATGAAAAAAGAAAATCTGCATAGTAATAAAAATATAGTTTTAAAGAAAACATGTGAATTTCCTCTTCATGTGCATAAATTAGAATTAGATGAGAGAAAGAAGGAAGAATAAACAAAGAATTTTTAAAACAAACCAGAGACATTAGACCCAGTACAAAAATGGGTCATACCCACCCCTGTTGCCAGCTGTAGTTTTACTGCAATTAGCGGGAGCCACATCAATATACTTGGACTAAGTATAGTATCATCTAAATATATTCAAATTCTAAACAATATTGCCTTAAAGTTCTTTTTTTTTTTTCATTGTTAATATTCATATGTGCAGCATACCTTGCTGCCATCTTTGATGTAGATTGATGGGTTATAAGAAACATTTGCTATTGTATCAAGGGCTTACTGCCTCCATAACCCTTTTAACAGCAAGGGTTTAGAGTAACACGTCTTTAATTAGCATTATAAATAATTATCAACTACATTTTTGTCCTAGAATGCAGAGAAAAGTTGATTTGAAATTAACTTCAATCCAGGAATTTTATTTTTTTTTCTTCTGCAGTTCAGATATACAGATGGAAGAACAGCCCCTACTCTAAAATGAATGGCAACCTCTTTATAAATTATTTTCCAGGTCATTTCACTGAGTGTTCTGCAGGTATTTCATTTCATCCCTTGACAACTGACCCAAAACTTTGAGCTGGGTTACTTGGGAGATAGGCATTGTCTTGGGCGTCCTTGGGTAAAAAAAAAAAATAAAAATAAAAATTTTAAAGCCTGTAATTCTTCCCTATATACCAGTGAAGCTGCTCAGCTCGCACCCTTTTTCTCTACAATGGCATTTTGGCCTTATTACTTATTAGGATCAGAAGCAAAACATCCATATCCTTACAAATTAGAAAATGTTTAATAAGAATGAGCTTGAACAAATTTTTATTATAATGAAAGGATTAAGGTGCATGATAGCATTAATATTTAGGAAAAATTAAACAAAATTGCTTTTTATCTGCTGCAAACTATGTTAAATATTTAATATGCCACATTATAGGGGCACCATTTCAACAAAGGGTATGACAACCTTTGTGTTATGAATCTTCATTTCACTGATTCAAACTTAGTTGGAAAACTTCTGAAAGCTAAATCTAACATTACGTGTAGGTTTTCTAGGCAGTTAGAGCTGAGACAATCTTCCAAACCTGTGCAGAAGGTCTATAGCAGAAAATCGTGGAAACAGTGGGTCTAAAGAGGCTGCCTCTTGGGGGCTTTACTGACCCAGCACATGGTTTATTTAGAAAGGAGCACTGAGTTTAATTGTTCTGGAGCTTATGGGAAGCCTTTTTGTTGCTTTGCTTGGAGTGTCTGGGTATATTTTTAGGCAGCTTTAAAACACACACAAAGTCATGCAAGTATTCTGAGGTGACAGAAGCGTGATTTTTTTCAGTAATCTGGCAGCAGATAACATCTATATAAATATTGTGAGAGGCAAATTCTAGCTCTCATTATAATAAGTGAATATAAAAATTCCTTTATAACTAAAAAGGTGTGCTAAATCCTGCAAGGAGCAGTAATATGCTTCCGAAACAAAACAATTTTCTGCACTCTGAAGGCCTGGAAACTTTCAAGCTTTCTCTAGAAGCTTGCAGGGCTGGGGGGAGGGAGGGTATCAAAATAAGTAAATATCCAAACTCAAGATGGACCTGCTTACAGCCAGGATGAAATTTTAAGGTAATAATGTAACAGTATAATGTAGTAAATTTGGTAGTAGATTTTTATTGCTTTCAGATCACTGAACTGAGAAGCAAGCAGAATGAAAAAATTCTGAGTTTGCTCCAAAGCTGATCCTTACAATGACCTTGAAAAAAATCTATTATCCTTTGCCTTTATCTCTCCTCCTGTAAAATGTGATAATAAACACTAGTTAAGCATTATATTTCTATCTTGGGATGGAACTCTGAGCAGAAAACAACGAAACATAATAATCACCTTGGTTGAGCAGGTTGAACTCCTGAAATCAGCCTTCTCGTACTCTATGCCCCACAAAAATCCTGGTAGAATTACCCTAACCCTTCAAAACCTGCCAAGGTCTCACTAGCTACTTTTAAAGCCCTCCTACCTCAGTTAACCTTCATTCTATCCACCCAAAGAAAATGTTTTCATCTCTACATGTCCTAGGTAGTGATTAGCTATTTGGCTGTGGAGCACTGTCAGAGGTTCAGCCCTGTTGTGCAATCCAAGTGTGGTACCACCATCTGAAGCAGCAGTCACTTTTTTTTTTCCTTCCTTTATGTCTTATAAGAGTCTTTACTGAATAAAAATAGTTTCCTCCTTTGCAATTAAAAACTTCACAATTAGCTTATTATTATGGTGCAGCTGAATACATGACTTCAGCTTCTGAGTACTGCTGGATTTTCACGTCTTTAATATAGTTTTATATTATAAATTCAAGAAAATACAACATGAAACAGGAGGAGGAGAGTAGAAAAGTCAAACAATGTCAAAGATGCAGCAGTCATTAGTCTCCAGATTTTTCAACTCTGGTCTACGTAGCCACATTTAGATATGCAATAAATTTAAGATAAATTTATATTTCACCATTTTCCAGTTTTATATAATGTAAAATAAAAAAAAAGACCAATTGACTATCATTTCAAAAACACAGCTGTTTAATTTGAAACTAAGATGGAAGACATCCAGAACAGCCTTACAGAAACTGGACCTAAAAAAATGAGTACTGTTCAATAACTCTAGAGGTTTGAGTCTCATTTACCACTAGTACAGTAAAAAGATACTATATTTTTATAAAATTGACCTAAAGTATATTTTTATTTTTAAGCTTGACTTCAATAACTGTTTTGCGTTACTAAGTGTCAGAAAGTTTTGTGATATTTTAAATTGTTTATAATTCCATCCCCTCCAGCAAAAACGTTTGGGTACCAACATAAGTGAGCACAGAAGTGCATTTTGAAAGAAGAACTCAAAATATCAAATATCTGTACTTAAAGGTGAATCTTAAAAAAGATATTCCAATAAATAACTTTTATTAAGACATTAGTGACCATTAACTTCTCATGCAAGTGGCTCACACTGTCAGGCAGAACATATTAACGAAACTTGTAAATGTTGTCTGTGAATATATACACCACTTGTGCATTTGCTATAAAGTATCTCATCTTCACTTACCAGAAGGTTTTCTAAACCTTAATCCACATTTTCGGTGGCTTCAAGAGAAAAAGCTTTTATTAATTACACATTAAATTAAAGCTATAAACAGCCTTTATTTATGTTAGCACAAGATTCTGCCAGTGGATATAACTCTATTTCATTGCACTATACTTTCAAAGAACTAAAACCTTAAAAAGAAACTCTAATAACAAGTTTGGTTTAAACCTAAAATTGTGTACCAACTTTTGAAACAAAGAGTAAAAACATTCCGTTTCAACTGTAAATATTCAGGTATTGAAATGCTAGGTTGTGCTGACAACATATGCTTGGAGGGCAGAAACTTTACAAGCATGAAATCCCTCCTTCAAGAAAGGCAAATCAAAACTAAAACCAAAAATAAAACAAAAGAGTAAGTCTTTTGAAACCCAGCCATGCAGTTTTCACTGCCATCACTCTCCTTCCCACATGTACACACTGCTTTGAGCGTCTTGATGGTTTGGTAAAGACTGGCTTTCCTTACCTGCAGAATTTCAGGGCAAACCACACAGTGGCAGTACTGTGAATGTAAATACTATGCTCTATTGTGCAGCAAGATAACCGTCTTTTAAGAACTAAAACACAGATTCCCATGCTTGGTTACTGTAAAGTTCACTGTTACTTTATATAGAAGACATCTTGGTTTCTATTGCTTTAAGAGCAGAAGGAAAACATGCAGTCAACATGTATTTCCTTCTGTAATTTATTTCCTTCTGTAATTTCAGTATCCAGAGGCCTCAGACAGAATGTTAGTCACAAATTTCACTCCAGGCTACTATTTCCTCTACATTTTTATCCACTCTTCCATTTCCTCTATTCAGATATGTTTTTGAAGCCCAGTCTCTTAGTGTAAACTTGGAATTCTTTGCCAAAAATAACAGGAAAAGAAAACAAACTGAAGGAGCATCCCCCATACAAACATATGCACGCGCACACACACACCCCAGACATTTATGATTCATCTAGGTTACTGGTTTCTATACTTTCATAGCACACAGATACAAGTTGATGTGTATTAGAAATGACAAATCCAGTATGCTCTGTTCATTTTCACCAATCTGTGAGACACTTTCAAAGAATACAATCACAGAGATCACAAATGCTAACTTCTGATGTACAGGTATCTCACAGGGGCGGGGGGAATGCTTCAGAGTAAGCCTGAAAGAAGAACTCCCAGTAGATCCCACAGTTACAAAAATAGAAAAGCACAATGAATCCAACTCCCACATGCTACTTTAAGACATCTTGAATATTGACATGCACTCAACCCTTTGCACCTGTGTTCTTTACCAGCAGACCTGCAGTTTAGTGTTCCCTTTCAGACTGGTGTACAAACGTCCAGACCCATGCTTACTCACAGAGACAACGGCAGGAAAGCAGAGTTACATCTGTTAAATACGTTCAAAAGAAAAGATAATCATGTTTGCTTCTGTGTAATTGACGCCTCATACTTTTTCTCCCCTTGTTTCTGTGCTCTGAGTAAGACTGTTATTTTGCAACTCCACAACAGTAGAAATTTCCTCCAGGTCATTACTTGGTGATCATTCTCAGTATATGATTAAAGGCCAAGATTGTATGCAATTTACTGGTTTTAAAGCCTATGTTCTTTTCAGACAGAAGTGTAACTGTTCACATAACCACATATGCTCAAGGAGCATGACATACAGCACTACAACACAAGGCTTTTTTTTTTTTTACTTACATAGAAAATTATACTTATATCCATAATTCTCACCTAAATCAACTCCCCCTTCATTTCGCCAGGTGCACAAACAGTATTCCCCTTTCTTCCTCCTTTTAAAGCAAGTATCAGATTTTTGCCTGCAGGGGTTAACACCCAGTGAATCTGAATATGTTTCCTTCCCTGCTTACCTTGACTTACTTTGCTTTTAGCTACAGAGGCTGCTCCTGAAGGTAAAGCCCTTCTGACTACAGTTGCAGCTGCATTTTCCTCCTTGCTGAGTCATTCCTCAAGTTCACATAGCCCAAATGAGCCAAACACTTTCTAAGCAGGATTTGCACCATAACCCCTTCCACCAGCACACCCAGGATAGTAACAGTCCCTCAGAAGAGCCCAGGGAATTGTATTTGATAAAAAAAACCCTACACAGAAATATACACATGCTGCGTGACTCCCCTTCATCAGCTGAATGACATTTAAAAGACAACCATAAGAGCATTAAACTATCCGGTAGAGTAGCAGATGGACAAAAATTCTTCTCCTTATCAAAGCTAAATTATTATATCACTGCTGGTCTCAAAACTATGAGGTACTGATTCTTTCTAACTACACTGAGAAAAATATTAGGAGAGGATTTTATCAAATATTAAAAGGCATGGTAAATTATTTTAACTCAGATATTCCTCAATTTCTTTCTATGGTGAATCTATCCTTCTAGGTTGAATCTCTTTTTCTCTTGAGCTGCAGCAGCCTTTCCTATAAATTTGTTGAAAGGTATAGCACATTTCCAATAAATTATATTGAAAAATTCTTCATAGAATGTATATAGTGGATTTTTTTACAACAGCACCTGAACAACAGTGAAGTCTTCAAACAAAAAGCTAACACAAACACAATTTTCTTTCTCTAATCTCAATAGCAATTCCCAATTTTGGAAGTTACTGATTTTGCCATTTGAAACCATTTCACCGTGAGTCCAGCTACCCAGTGCAAATGCCCAATAAGTTTATAACTAATCCCTAATAAAAATCTAATTCTTGAACTGCTGATAGGACACTTTCTTTTCGTTACTGTGCTCCTCATGACATAATTCCCTCAGCCACACCGTTTGTGGGCAGATGGCACCTGAGCAAACACCCACGACCCACTTACACACCTGCAGGCACCTCAGTAAATCCTGGGCCCTCTCATCACCAGCCCCCGCCATTTTCTCTCCAGGCTTGAAAGTGCTGAGGAGAGGTGGCTGTGTAAGAGCACAGAATGGGAAAAATAAGGGAATAAGGCAGCAAAATTGCACAAGGTAGAGCCCAAGCAGCACAAAGGAGGGCAGTGCATGAGGGAAGGTGTTCTCGGGAGCCGGGGGGGGGCACAGCCCCCACAGCCAGGCCCCCCCCCAGCCTAGGCCCACACAAGGCATCTTGCTTCAAACAAAGCAGTCTAACTGAAATAAATATTTTATCACTTCTTTGTCATCATTTTTAATAATTGCCATACACACCTCAGTTAAATAGGCCACATGCTATCAAAGTTTGGGAGCTGTAAAAAAAAACAAAACAAAAAACAAAACAAAACAAAAAAACACACCAAAACACAAAACCTTACCAGCCAGCACAGAGCTCACCTCCTGCCTCAGAGCCTCCCATCTGCTGTGTGGGAGAGGGGCACAAACAAAAGTCCTTTTTTTTCAACTACATGCACACCTGTAGCAAATATAATGCCCTGAGGACAGACACCTGCACTTCCACTGCACAGCTCACCTCCAGCCCATCTGCATAACGATGCTGTGGGTAAGTCCCAGACCTGGGGACTCCATTACAGGTGCTGGAGAGATGCCCCAGCTTGGCTGCTCAATGTCCTGAGGCAGATAAATGCCAGCCCTGAATTCCACCAACAGATCTACTAAGAGGACATGTGCAAAGAAACCCAAATGTCTGAGAGCAGTAAGGAAGGCGCTGTATTGTTCAAACCTATACTAAAGGTTTCCAAAGGGATGCTATTCTAGCCAAGAACCAGCACCGCCCAGTCCCCTCACCCAGCATAGCGCTTCCTCTTCCAGGTAGTACTCTTATTTTCCAGAGGCAGGGAACTGTCAGCAAAACCATCAGCTTTCTACTGAGAGCCTGAAGCCTCACCTTTCCATTACCCAAAGTGTCTGACAGCCAGTTATCCTTGTGCTGCCTGAGCAGTACCAGACAGAAAGATTGGAATTAGTATTTGCTGACAAAAAATATTGGATACTTTCTAATCACACTAGGAGAGCTCTTGCTAGGTTTTCAATCTCGGAGTTGCTTAATATAGTGAAGCAGGAAGACGAACCTTCACTTTCAAGCTAGAATTCAATAATCCTACTTGAAGCAGCTGAAAAAAAAAAAAATTAGCCACTGCCTAGCATCTAGAGATGCAGGAAAGATCTTATCTCTATCCTATTATCGTTAAATTTTAATTCTCTCAAACCGGTGACATATCATATGGAAGTTAATTCATAACTTAACCCTAGTAATCACAGCATTAAAATTAGGTTTTTGTATTTTGGGTTTAGATACAGCTGTCGAATCCCATAAGACAAAGTTGAAGATACAGCACCTATTATTTTAATGTTCTGTTCCTGCATTATCGCCTGCCATACTTATTTACTGCTTATTTTCTCTACAATTCTCAACTTCCACAGTACAGCAAAATGGTTTTGTCTTCTATTTTATGTTCTATTAAAAGAGAAATTGAACTCATTGCTTTGGCTTTTACCATGGCACTTCAAATATAAGGCAGGTGCCTGATAACTGTCTCACTTTTATCGAAGTTCAAAATTAATAGTTCCCATTACCTTTTCCTCTGCACTAAATATTGTTTCTTCACAGAAAATAAATGAAAAAGTTGTTGTTAACGATTTAAACATTTAAAAATATTACGCTGGATATTTCAACCCTAACTTTACTTAGAATTGTATTTCTAATATATTGCACATCCTATGCTTTTATGTCATATGTAAATTTAAACAGTACTATGTATTTTTAAAATCATATGTTGAAAGATCTTTAAAGTTGCAAGGCTAAGTGAAGAAAAGCCAAAATCTAACCTGACTGTGCCGCGTCCTGGTGCATTCTCAATTATATTATGTCATAGGTTATCACATCTTGTTAAATACAACTTGTCTAGCACTCTTCAGACCATTAAAACATTCTTAAGGAGATGCTGCATTTTCTGATTACAGTTTTTGGCTCTTATTTGTGTAGTCTTGTGTTAACAGTGTGATTTTCAAGTACATTTCTTGGTGACACTCAGCTTTGTCTGTGTAGGGCTCTTACTACTAAGTACTTACGGCTGATAAATGCCATTCTTAACAGAGGTGATTTTCATTCTGCTTCGCTCCATTAGTTCAAAGTACAAAATTGCAATGAAAAGCTGCAATGTCCTCTTGGTAGTTTGACTCTGCTTTGAGTTCAGTGCTGCCCATATTTATCTAACTTACAGACTCATTTTGGGGGAAAAAGCCTCAATTTTATATACTTTTTTTAAACCTGCCAAGGTTAGGGAGCCAGTTCTGTGAACACTTTTCATGCAATCAGTTCCACCAAATGCCCATCACCTGAGGAAAGAGAATGACCTGTTTCAGGATGGGATGTAATGCACAGCTCTGGTCATATTTTGCAGCCATTAAACTCAATACCATGGACAGTAGTGGGAAAAACCTACAATTCAGTTGTTCTAAACTGCCACAAAACCTCCCAACTGCAAATTTCATTGCGATTTGCGCTGGTGATGGGGGAACTATTTTCAGGCAACTGCACTCTTTTAAGATTTTGAATTTCTCACCAGCACCCCAGTAATTAAGTATTTATAGATGATAAAAATGCACCTAGCAGGAATAGACCCATTTGTTTACTATGTGCTTCAAACCTTTCATGAATAAAGTAGTACTAAGGGTAACCTTTCATGAATACAACCTTAGGGATCACAGAGTGCCCTCAATCAATGCAGGGAACTCATGTTGACAGAGTATATGGGAAACAGATTGAGGTATTAAAGCACATAGCCTCTGGTGGTTTAGATGTAAATACTATAACCATCAAATATTTAGACTCTTATGTAAGCAGTATGTCATTTTTTTAAACAGTTACTGCTTGGAATAAATCTTTAAGGATGGAATTTTCAGAAGTGCTCGGTATCAGCCTAACTTTGCTCTTACTGAAATCAATCATAAAATTTTCACAACTTTGGAAAAGGGCTTTGTCTGTTTATATGTTTCCACAGCACTAAGCACGATGATTCTTGATCCTGGCTGGGGGCTTTTGACTCTGCTGTAATCTAAATAAATTGATTTATAGGCGATCAGTCAGACAAATGATGAGGAAACACACACATACATATAAAATAGCTAGAGTTTTTAAAAGATGGCTTAGCAGTCCTTTGGAGCTTCTTCATTATTTTCTCTTTGAATCCTAAAATTCATTTGCCTTCTTTTATGTTAAATTAATTTCCTTCCTATTCATTTTCCCCAACCTAATTCCATGCACCTTATATTTCCAGTAAAGTATCCAGTCAATAAAATTTAACTTTCTTTCTTCCCACAAACTAATCCCATTTATTTTGCACAATAAACACATTAGTTTTGGGGTCTGATTCATATTTTGTGTCAGCAGAGTATAACCTCTCCTCTATTTACACAAAAGCTGTTGCTGATAAGAGTGATATGTAACCTACTCTCTATTCCCAGGAATAACTACCTTTGGTGGACTGGGAAAGACGAAGAGAGTGCATTTCTCTTATGAGTTTGCAGAGTGGTTAGGTCTGTTTCCTTTGTTGTTTCACAAGATTCACACAAACATTAATTTACCCAGGGATTGACTTCCGAGGCAATTATTTTACTTTCATATACATGCCAACCTCAAAACTGTGTAAAAAAAAAAAATCTTATTTTCTTCCAAAGAGCTACAGTAAGACCAAGACAAAACTACTCCTGCTTATCACTCAATGAGGGATTTTAAAAGGTCAATACTGCAATGTCTTTTTCCCTATTTTCTCCAAATAAAATGCTACAAATTCTTGAAATAGAGGCTGTGGTTCCACAGACAATTCAGGCATTTTCCTAGCAGCTGCTCTCCTCATTCCCTCACTCCTGCACCAGCCACTTATTTCCACCTCCCTCACTGCTCCTCCAGTTGGACCCATACAGCTGGTTTTGGATCTATGTGATCAACCAGACCAAGACTAAATCCTCTTTCTCTTCCTTGAATGTTTAGTTTTAACCTGGGCCAACTCCCAGTCTGGTGATCCTACGCAGAGTTGTGCTAGCACAAGGGAGGGAGCAACTCTGAGGAGCCAGATCTGACAAAGACTGCATGAACACACACCTGTGCCATGGGAGATATTGCCAAACCTCCAAAAGCATTCTCACCACATCCCTCAAGAAGCACACATTACATTATAAAACTGGCAAAGGCACAAACTTCAGAGAGTAGCCAAAGTTGTAAAATAGGCCATAGAAGGAATCAGGTAATGATAACAGCTTGTTCATCTTCTTTACCTAAATTCAGGTGATGTTATCACTAACGCTAGCCCACTATATATTTTATAGTGAGCAATTCTAGTCTTTCAGATTAGCAAGCTATATATATATTTAGTGCTTTATTCTCAAACTGTTTCACCACAAATGACAGCTCATTTCACAAACAGCTTATCTTATGGCTAAAGATATATAAATACATACTAAAAATGCTGCTGAAAGTCTCTGAATGTATAATGCAGCCTGGTAGACATGGTAGTGATTGTAACACTGCATTGTAGATACAAATGTTAAAGAAACTTGGCAAGAATCAACACATTTTAGCTACTCAAAATTCAGATTTTCTCAGTCTTGTCCCCTTCTGATGAATGGAACATATGGGAGTATTGTTCATAAAACTTAACATTGCTTTTCTCGATGTCTACCAAAATTCCTCATCGTGACAATATTTACCAAGATACATATAGATTCAAATTTGAATTAATTACCTAGAAGTTTTTCTGTACTCCCAGGTTTACTGGAAAAGAAAAACGCTTCAGAAGCAATGTGTTGTGAGTATTTAACAGTAGATGTTATAGCAACAGAGGTAGTGAAGTGCTTGCTGGGGAAGGCAGCTATCCAGTTAAAAGCCATCAATGCTGAGCAAGTTAAAAGACAGGGAAGAAAGTAGCTGCTTTGCCAAGAAGCAGTTTGAAATCTGACATTATAAACAAAACACATGTAAATCTAGATATAAATCCTCTCTTGTATGCTGAAGGCTACATAATATTTTAGCTAGCATTATTACTTACAAACAAACAATTCCTGAAATACAGCCTCACAACTGCAGAACAGCCTTTAACCTTGTGTTCATCCACTCAAGAACCATATTATTTATTATCTTTTATCCCTTAATTATGAGGACTTCACCTACTGCTCTCTGCTCATTTGAAATGCAGAATAAAATACAATGGATGTCTGAAGACTTAACAGGTGTCAACCAGATATTTGCCAGCTACCGCTACTATTCTACTGGGAGGAGTTGCTGTTCTATAAATACTAATTAGAGTTTTGCACATGATCTTGCTGAAATACCTAAGGTGATGAGTGGCCAGTTGTTACTTTTAAAAGATTAGCACAATTTGAAAACCTAATGTCCCCAATGAGGCAATGCTCACACTGAATAATCAAGAGTTATAGCTGTTCTCTGCCCAAAGGGAATATTTGCTCACTTCATCATTTGGAAAATCTGCTGCCTCTCGATCAACTCACTCTTCTATTTCACTTTGAGAAACTTGTAAAACTACGTGCAATCAATATAATAGTACAGTACATGTACTTAAATGGTCTTCCACTGCTCTGCCCACATGGTAAGCTTTACTAACACCTTCCAAGGACAGAGCTTTTAGTGTGAAAACATTATTAAGAAACTGCAACAATATTACGTTGCACTTAAATGAAGCAGCGAACAAAAATAAGATTACAGTAGAAACTGCATCAGCATAGCAAAAATTTAATTTCCTCAAATCCATCTCCCTTCAAATTCTTCACCTCCACAAAACAGACAAAGCAAACAGACCTAGGCAAAACAGAACAGGTCTCTCTGATATTAATTGAGTTTTTATATTTGTAGTAGTCATTATTGAGAAAAAAAAAATCAGTTCTCTAAAATCTTGGTGTAATACTTCTGAACAACCAGCTTATTTTAAGCAAAAATGCTGTGACCAGACACAGCCCATTCCACTGGCTTGAAATAAAATCTTGAGTTTCATCTTGCCCAATTTGCTATGAAAAGCAACTGATGTAACATGGTGTGACACAATGCTGCATTTCTACATGTAAGCTGTGATTCACTGCAGTGAAATTTGACTGATGCAACCGACACAACCCCATAATATTTAGTGTCAACATAGCACATCCACAAAAAATGCAGAAAAATGGGTAGAGGGACTTGGAACTTAACCTACTTAGATATTTTTTTTTTTTGCTGTATCCCTCTGGGAATGAATACCCAGTAAACCCATGACTGTGTACGGGAAAAACAGATACTATTTTAATCAGAATTTATTTTACTGGTTTTTTCCTTTTTAAAAAATAACCTTTTTCTTTACCATGAAATCTGTTTTTTCCTTATCCTTCAGCATACTGCTTCCTCTTTTTAAGTAGCTCATTACTGGAAATGTTTGGCCTTGCTTCAAAAGAGAAGAATATGTCAACACCAGAACATCTGTGTCCACATAGAGTGCTTTGATGACAGTGATATACTCGATTTACATCAGTAACACTGCGCTGAACCTTGATGCTGACTGCATTTAAAGATCTTACCCCACAGGGCAAGAGAATACAGGTCAAAAATGTTGATCTATGTTTGACACACTCTCTACTTCAAGAGCACTTGGCAGTGATTTGTTCCAGAGTCAAGAATCAAACTCACAAAATGTTGCAAAGCTTGGAGCCATGTTTGCGTACCCACATTCAAAACAAACATTGAAATTCACAGTCTCTGGAGGCCAATCTACTTTTGGTATGCAGGATTTTGTGAGCAATATGGTCAAATTCCATCCTGAATACAGTGAGAACTTTCTCATTTAAATCAAAAGGGCATAACTCAGGCTTGAATATCTGTTATTAAAAGGAGTAAGGTACCTACATCTCTCAAATCAAAAAGGAAAATAAACACTTTATCACCCTAAAACTCAAACCTTCTTGTATAAAAAAGGGAGTAGAATAGTTATGCGTTACACACATTGCTTCTATCAGTGTGGCCAGAGGAAGTTGGGAGAATTTCAGTATGGATCACATGCCTCTGCAGGCAGGCACAGTAATGATGAGTTCCTCAAATATTTAGGACAGAAGAGTTCAAAGATGAAGGACTGAGCTCTGTTACAGAATATTTGGAGACCATGGCTTCTGGTAATCTTCTTTCTTTTAACTTGACTTTAAAACCTTTTGTGTGTCTTCAACTTTTTGTAATTAATATATCATTTTCCAATTTAATTACATTATATCCACTAACCAGCTATGCTGACTTAAATCTTAATATAAGTTGGTGAGTTCCAATAGTTTCCTCCCACAATTCTGAATCCTGAGTACCCTCATGTAAACCTTAGCACTTTTGCAGCATTGAATGTTTCAGTATTGCTTACTAGACTAATATATACAAAGCATCAAACAGGATCAAACCAATGCAGCTGGATATCGCCCTGTCCATATTCAAGGACCACAACTACCTATATGCTGCATTAGCAATTGCAAGTACTAGTAAATCCTGTTTCAGCAAACAGAGAAAGAAAATTTTGTTTACAGGTTTCACTAGAACGCCATGAAATCAGATACAGAGGTAATTGTAAAAAGCATAATGCGAATGGAAGACAGCTCTAATAGAAAGTATCTATCCGAAAATAACGTATGTGTTTTCCCACTTGGAAAACATGCGTAACTCCTATTAACATCAAGACAGAAAATTATACTGAGTAGACCCCAATATCACTAAGGTCCCTGGTAACAGTACAAATTAATGTGCACCTTCAAAGTACAGCAAGATGTTTTCATACACAGAGTATTAGAAAAAAATAAAAATACCTTAATAGAATAATGATCCTTTTAAAGAAAAAAATTACAGCTAGAATTTCTGAAACAGGATTAAAGGATGGTAGTAGCCCTGTACAAGGAAGCTGCTCAGCACCTGCTGCCTACACTGTGCCTGGCTCCAGGCAATGTTATTCATTCCTCACTTTCATGGGAGCAAAATACATCCCCTAAAAATATAAAACACAAAAATAAATAGATCTCTGGGGAAATGGAAGAGAAATTTGTTTTAAAAATAGTGAAGGAGCCTATATGTTCTAGAAAAAGCCCATTTTGCATTGTTTTGTAAGATTTACACTTTAATTTGAAACCAAAGTAAGGCATAAAATTTGTATGAAAGCAATATCTGATTTATAGATAAACTTAACACACAATATACTTAGCTGCAAATACCAGACCCCAGTGAGAGAAGGAAAAGGTTTTGAAAGATGATTAAAGTATGCTTGATAAATGTGGCCCTGAAATGCCCTAAAAGATTTTTCTGAAGTTAAATAGTAAACACAATTAACATGACTTTTGCTACAAAAACACTAAACACAATGGATTTTTTTAATTAATTTTCAATCTTATTACATGCTCCTATTGAGCTGGAATTGACTCCATTCACTAACTGTACTGTGAGGCAGCTCTTCTGTCCATGTGACCTTACTATCTAGATAAAAACCCAAATAGCCATTCTGTTGGTCATACAAAGAAGCAGCCATACAATAACAATGATCTTATGACCACCAAAAGTTAACATCTTGTGGGTAGAAATTTTGTGACAGTTGAAGTGCTTAAGAAAGATATATTTATAAGGCTCGGATAACATACAGCATGATCAAATGTGTTATTAATTAACCAATAAAAAGTAGCAGTTGTAAAGGCTTACAAGAATACCTTACTGTACATTTACAACCTAACCCCACTATCCATATTCAAACAAGTTTCCTAGCTAAAGGCAAATCATATAATTCCTGGGAGTCTTGCATGCATCAGGACTCATTAGATTTACATATTATTATTCACAGTAGATGTTTCATTAAATTTGCTTTGACAAAATGTACCATCTATATGGGTATTCATGTGTTTCATGTGTACATGTCTTTCTGTGTTGCATATACTGTGTAGCTTACAACCAGGTTGCTTGGCCGCCTTCTGTCTTAGGTAAAGCAGACCAGACATTGCTCATTCACATGAGGTCAACTCACATGGCAGAGCTCCCATTCTTCCACTAAACTCCAATGATCCCAAAACAGGGAGAACAAATTCAAATAGCCTTTCAGAACCAGACCAGGCCCAATCCATCTCCCATATTTTTTGCAGGCTTTATTTGGGAGACTGCTAGCTGACACAGGCCAACACCAGGCCAGGGACTGGCCTAACAGTGGGGGTGTCACTGTAAAATAATTTGGCCCAAGCCCTGACTGTTCAGTTTGCTTGAATAGACATCACTTTAGTCATGCTACTTGAAACAACGCACTGCAACACACCATCACAGCAAGGCTCGAAGGGGCTTCCAAAGTTCGTACTGTCCATATGCTCCGAAGAGAACCTGTCCTCACAACACTGCTTTTGCATCGAAGTTCTTCTACTCTTACCAAAAGGTGCACCTGAGCCATAAGGTCTTTGCTATAAGAAAGTGCCAAGTAAAACACTTTTATCTCATTAAGCAAGTCTTTGAAAGGCTAACTTACCATTTTGGTCTGCTTGTGGATTTCACCATTGGAGCCATCCCATCTCTATAGAGGCTTTTTGTTTTACTGAAGTTGACGATGTTGAAAATTACTCTCTGGGGGGAAAAACAAAACAAAAGAAAACAAAACAAAAAACCAAACCAACCAACCAAACAAACAAACAAAAAAAAAAACAAAGAAAAGAGGTCAGGTATAAATTATGAAAAAGTTTATATGTGTATTGCATATAAGAGCTGCATAAAAATATAAACAGAAAATACATGGAATAGATGTGTATCTTATGAATTATTGTCACGCTCCATAGATCTCAAATAATGGATACCCTGTCTGTTCCTAGTATTTTAGTAGTCCGCGTTGTTTTATGCTGCAGTGGTATACATGCCATAGTCATCATTCATTTGAATATGATAGAGAAGAAGAGAGTCCAACTCTGATCTTAGTTTACACTAATAATTTGGGGAAAACTGTAGCCAATATTTAACAGTTTAAAGGAAAAGCAAAATCTAGATCTTTACTGTTAATGGACTGATACTGAAATTAAAGTAATGCTGGGGGAAGAAAAGAGAAAACAGACCCAAAACCTTCTTCCCTGCCATCTCTCTGCTGTAAGTTATTTTAGGCAAAATCACTTATTCTGTTCTTGTTAAGAAAGTCTAGCCTGGATCTAGCTCACCTCATGTAGTACATTTATTTTTCAGACGTTAAATCCAGTATACCTGGTTTCTTGTACTCTTTTGATACCCAATATTAATGTACACAGAAAAAATGAAATATGAAGACTAAACTAATGTTGATACAGTGTTCCAGGATATACTAATACATTCCATTTGTACCTCTCTCTTTAAATTTCTTTTCCACAGGTATCAGTGAAGACAGACCACTAAAAATTATATTTGCCTCTAGGTATTCACACATTTGGTTTTAGAACTAAATATTGTAACGTCTACACTCCTAAATCATGGTTCATGAGAATTTTGGCCACTGTTTGAAATCAAATAATTTTGACTAAAGCAACTAGATCAATTAAGCTTTCATATGTAAAATTTTGCAAAAACAAATCTGGACCTTCCAGGCAGTCTGCTCATACAACAGTGAATTATGACATTAAAGTGAAAGCAATCAGCAGTGGGACACTGACAACAGGAACCAGGCACATTTACACTTACATGTGGGGCAGGCAGGAATCCAGGTAAGCTATATGGGCCTAATTTAGTATCTCTGTACTCAAGAAAAAATAAGGAAGTTTTTTTGAGGTGAGGTAGTGATGAAGATTTTATAAATGGAAGCACAAGTTGCTACGTATGCAAACTCTGCAAATTAGTCAAAACAAAATCTAAGAATAACCTATAGGTTCTACTGAAACTGACTCAAAAAACTACCAAGTTGAGAAAAACACTTTCTTAAAGATGTTAATTCAATTTTGTACCAAAGTTAATGAGCAAACTACATATCCCTGTACATGAATTTTCATGTATTTTGTCTAGTGCAGCATTTTGAGATTTTCTAATGGTCATGAGATGAGCTTATTTTTGCAATTCTTGATGAAAACATGCACTTAATTTACAAAATGTTATATTTGTAATTTTAAAGTATTAGGGATATGCTTATCTAATGAAATATCCATCTTGGGAGGTCTCTAGTTATTTTCGATCTTCTTATGTTTACAATGTATGCTTCTAAGTTAGATAACGATATTTAGGTTTCTATATATTCCATATTCTATATGGAAGCATTTTCCTGTATTAGAATGCTGAATTTTTCCTCTGTTAGTTAACTTTGTTCATATTTGTGAAAACAAATTAAGTTGCAACAAATTGGTTTGTTAATCTTCATGTTTGCATGTAGTGAATGAAACAAACAAGATCTCCAAACCAATTGCCTTAAACTTTGGATGCAATCATGTCACTGTTGGAAAGAGAAAGTTGCTAATTTTGTTACATACTGACTCAGAGCAGACAGCTGGTAGAGAATGTTCTTATTCCAATCAAGCTTATTTTGTATAATGAGTTGGGCAAATGTACACAACTGGGTAAGCAACGTATATAAAAACAAAAATATGCAGCTCATTTAACAAAACACTGCAGATTATAACATTTCAACCACTCACATTCACCACGGAGTAAGCAGTTAGCAATGCGTGCAGTTCTCTCAGCGTGGTACATAGTTCGATTGGCAGAACCAAAATTTAACAGCACAGAACAGAACTTTATCAACATACACCACTGAAGTAATAAAGTACACAAATCGAAGCACTCAAATAAGCAGCTGAACTCAGTCAAGTATTCCTGGTGATAGTTAAAGTAGTCCATGCAGCTCAGCCAGTGAAGTGTGCAAAAATGTAATGACTACAGTATACACACCTTTAGCCAGAAAAATGTGCATCTTGTTCAATAAGGTATGCAAACATCTTTGAACTGAATGCTATATTAAAAAGGTTGTGATACAACAATCAAATGTTTGCTGAACAAATCTAATTTTTAGTCTAATTTTTGTCTATACTGACATTCTTTAGCACACCAGTTATACCCTGTAAAGAGCAACAGGACTAGATATTCACTATGCACATTAAAACAGTCTTTTTTTAGAAAATTATCACTATTCTGTATGTTTTTATAAATTACAGATATGTACAATGGGTGGCATTTAATAAGCAATATAATTCAGAGACTCAAAAATGAAAAAAACCCTAGGAATTCTTTTTTCTTTTTTAAACAAGTGACCAGTTAAGAAAATAAAACTAGATTAAATGTACTTACAAATTCCCTAGAAATTGTTCTGGTCTCCAGAGCATCAATCCAGAGAAAAATGGCAGAAATTTTTACAATAAAAATACTTGTGTTCATTTTGGAGGGTCTGAATACCACTAAAAGAAGCAATATTCAAACTGATGCTGTACCAGAAATTATAATTGTGTGATTTCACTTCAGTTATGATACTTTTTCAATTACTGCATTATTCTGACAAACTGATCTGCAGCTTCTGGGTAGGTGGAAGAGGCATGGTGTAGAAAAGCCTCTTAGGACACCACCAAGTGAAACCATGGTATTTTGGGGGGTGCATCAGGTTGTATTGTGGCCTCACAGCATGAGGGGAGAAAACTGCTGCAATCTCAGGCTCTCTGCATGTACTGCAGCTCCAAGATAGATGTTGGAGAACATGAGACAAGGCAGGCATGTTCTGCCTGGTGAGTGAAGAAGAAATATGTTCTCTTTCCGTAACATGTGCAGTAAGTATGTGTTTGGAGGTATCTTCCTGCTAAAACCGTTAAGACAGAAAAGTGAGGAAAGGCTTGGTCCTGCCTTTAGCCTTAAAATTCACTGATTAAATCTGCTTTTCTCAATAGTCCTTTACAAACTTATTTCAGGAATTAAAAACACAAACAGGTGTTAAGCGATGCTCAGTGTTTTTAGCATGACCAAGACAAAGATAAACCTTGAACACAAGGGGAAAGATGGCTGAAATGTGTTAACGCATTTTATCTTACTACCAAAAGCTTGCAGTTTCCTGACTGGGGTTGGAAAGAGATGATAGTTTTTTGGGGGGCAAGCACACATCAGGGTAGTTTTGGATTGGAGCTGAAGGCATTGAGCGTGGATGGTCATATTGGACATCATATTCCAACAGGTCTATGTAAGCACAGGCTGAACCGTGGTCTCAAACATTCACTGTTCATTCACATTCTGGCAGGTTTTCCATCCGAACCTATCAACTGAGGCAGGTATCCGAAAAAAAAGTCACACCTTTGCCAAAGGTTAAGTGCCCTCCCCCAGGATAAGGACACAGTAAGTCCCTTCAGAAAGACTGCCAGGTTTATTTTGCATGGTTTTCCCTAGCTGACTTCTCAGGAATAGCTGAGCTGCTTTGGCTGACATTAAAAGAAAAAAAAGCAAACTAACCAAAGAACACCACAAAATTCCGCCTGAGGCAGACACCTGGCACAGAAAATTTTGTGTCAAATCATTACAAGTATGAGAAGTTATAACTAACTGAAAATAGGGTTTGCAGTAGGAAGTGTCAGGCATTCTTAATATTGATGTAACATACACATATTAAATGTTAACTATTATATAATATATTTAATATTAATAGCATAATAATGTCAATTCAGTGGACAACGTTGCATGCTACAAGTATGACACAAACTTCACTATGAGCTGCTAAAGTACCTGAGGACCAGCTGTTTGAATTCAGGCAGGAACAATTTCATCATTTAACCAGCCAAAATAAGAGAACTGGGCCCTAAGTAGTAATACTAAGATCTTTCAGCTGAAATTAAGCCTGAGCTCTTGTGCTCTGAATGAGCATTAAAGATCCAAAGGTCCTGGATACCACAGGGCTTTGCTTCCCTTCCACTGCTTGATGTCTTGATTTCCTCTCCTGCTGATTCTTTAGATATTACAGTGTTTCGTGGTTTCCTGAAACCTGCAGCTTTTTGTGAGCTGGGTTCTTGCCTTTAGCAAGTATTTTGGCTTTCCTTTCCTTCCTTCCTTCAAAAAATCCTTTCTTTTATAAATGCAAGTTTTCATCCCTTTAAAGGGCAGATCTACTTCAAAATAGCATTGCATAAAAAAAAAAAACCAAACACAACAACAACAAAAAACCCCAACAACACACAGAAAAGCTAACTTCTCCAGCCAACCCCACAACTTTTGAGATTTTGAGTCACCATTTCTGAATGTGAGAAACTGGCAACATGAGATTGCTGCCTTCTCACAAAAAGTGCTGCATTTTGGTATTTGTGTCAGAAGGTCTTTGGGATCTTTCCTGACAAAGCACCTTATACAAAGCTATACAAAAATAAATTATACTGGAGAGACTTCAAAACTGAGAGGAAAAAAGTGCCACCTGCAACTGTTATCAATGCTGAAGAAAAAAAGTAATATAACAGGTTTGTGCAAAATCCTCAACAACAACTTAGAAATCTCATTTTTCTGACCTTTTAAAGTTTAAATCATTCATTACTGCTAACATTTTAAAATAACCATTTCCCCCCCTCCCCCCTTTGTAGGAACACATGTCCTTTCAAAATGGAAAACTTTTTAATATTGATAGCATTTAGCCTCTTTCTCTTCAGCTAAGGAGTTTTCAAAACCTGCTGATGCTCATGAGGAGAAAATAAATACTCACCTACTGAGGGAGGATGTCAGGGACCATCTAGAGCTCCACCAGACTTGCTAATCAGATGCACCTGTGTCTTGTTAACTGGAAATTGTCAAGTCCTTACAAGGTAAGGAAATCATAGGAAAGTGATGCAGAAAATGGTCTACAGATTGTGAATTACAGGATTTTTTTCCCTGGTAGAACTCTTCATTCAGTTGCTTAAGAGGGAGAAATGCTAAAGTCTGGGGTGTTACAAAGAGCAATCTTAAAATAAGACTCAAAGGATTTTAATACAGTAAGACCTCTGATATACCACTATGCTAACTATAAAATGAGCCCAGCACCCATAAGCTGTATTAATGTTTTTCAGTTAATGGGGTGTTACTGTATCTTAATTACAAAACCCACTTTTAAAAATAATTACTAATTTAGGCATTTGCCCTGCTTATCTGTCCCTTCTGGCAGTTCTTTCTTTGCCTCCAAACTAATATGCTTAAGCGCAGACCCACAGGAGATGTAATACCTGTGTAAGGCAGCCTTTCCCATTTGTCAACATCAGTGTTATCTCACTCAGGTCTAGGGTAGGGGGATGCTCTGGAGAAGGCCATCTTCTAGCAGAAAACTTTTGAAAGGATTTACAGAGGAATTGCTATTCCCTGTTTAGTGTCATGCCATGGATTGACCACTAACCTGGCTTCTCTGCATGACCTGTTGGACTTAAACATTGTGAGGGCAAGAGTCACTCCAAGTTGTCCCATTCAACCTTTCTTGGAAAAATGGCAAATTTGTTATTGAACACCCTCCTCTGCCGACAGAAGTCAACTTTCTGTTAGTTTTTACTTTTCATCTGAATATCAATAATCTGAAACTTTCAACTGAAAACACAAAAATGTCTGTTTAGAAAGCCGGCAGTGGTGTAGTTAGACTAACTCATGTTCCTTCCTCCCATGGGACAAAATCTCCAACAGAATTGCAAATGTGTCACAAGATACATATTGCATTGTGTTAATTCATCAAAAAGAAAATAGTAAGAGTCCTGAAAGGGCATATAGCCAGGCTACAGAGGTATTTATACAGGTTTGAAGCTGAAAGCTTCTTGCCAATTTTTTTCCATTCTTTGTAGCAAAAGGTCAAAATATTTGCCAAAAAAAGGCATCTTTATTCAATCAGCTCTGAAAAAAAAGGTACTTTCATTTTCTGTTTTCTATCTTTTCATATATGTGCAGTCTTTGGTAAAAGAGCCACTTCTAGTTACGTTGCTAGGAAATTGCAGAGCTACAGGAATATGTGAGAAACTTTTTATTTGGTATTTGACAGGTGTCTAAGCCCTGTTGGTCTTGTCATTGACTTTCTCTATATACATGGGTGATATTTTCAGGAATCAGTTGAAATATAAAATAAAGAAACATTGCATGGTCTTTCACTAAGACTTTCTCAACTAGCCAAATTATTTCCTAAGATATTCCATGCCATGTTACAGCCATTGCCAGATGACATTTGAAGTAGAGTCATGTATTAAATTCTTTCTACATAATTACAGAAGCTATCCATGTTTAGGTTCTATATTCTTTTCAATCAATATTACGGCTGCAGGTGGATAGTAACAGCTGGCTGTTCTGGAACATGTTAGCAAAATTTGTGGATATCTTACATCCCTCAAGAGGAAGCAGCTGAAAAGACTTACGTTTTCCTTTTCCTAATAGAAATTATTTAGTCAGTGAGAAGAAATGCTGCAAAGTTTGGTAGGATTTAAAATAGTTATAATAATCACATATTCTTGGTGGTTCAAAAAGATAATGCTATCAACAAAATGTTTTCTGACCCAAATCCTGTTCATGGTGCAGGGCCCACAGGAGGCCTCAAAACAATGAGATCAATCTGGTAAAAGGGAAAAGGGCCACGAAAAGTCACCACATCATTATTATAGGAACCACTGTAAGAAAAAAAGCCCATGTTTATGAGCACTGGCATAAGGTGTGCCACTGAAGACCAGAGAATGAAGTGGCAAGCACTAAGTTCATGTGGGAGCGTTCTGCTCATCCATTCTTTCTTCTCTATAAAGTCTACTTTTCTGGGCCCTTCATAAAGTGCAACAGTCAGCCTATGATCCAGAATCGAAGCTTCCCTTACCAACAAGAGATACACTTACCAACAAATTAGACAGTTATGATGGATACCAAAGTGATGTACAGCCATAATTACTCAAGCTTAAAGCATGCAGGTGGAGTGCTGAAAACTGACACAGAAATACTCAAAACAGTAGGTGAGAGTGGCACTAACAATGAGAAAGTGGCAGTGATGTTTGTATGGATCATGATTTTGCTCAACCCTTGAAAACACAGAAGGTAATAATCACAGTTTAAATAGCATGCAAACACAAAGGCAGCAATCCATCTGATACCCAGGCTGAAAGATGAGAATGAAAAAGCCTTTTCAAGTGTAGGTCCTTGTGAGAAGCAAAAGGAAGATAAAGAAAGCCCTGTTAAGGGAGACATTTGGATGAATCTTTTCCAGCAATTGTTTACTTTGGATTTTTGCAGCTGGCATTTTTCACAGTTTAAAGCTATTGTTTGTGTCGAGCTTGTGGGAAAAACCTGTGGGGGAAAAGAAGGAAATGATAACACACAGGAAGAAAGACAAGATATATGGGAGAGCTCAAAACCAGCACCAATATATTTGCCTGGGTGTTCTCTGATGGGTTACAAAAACAAAGATATTTTGACGTGTACAACCACTAACTATTACTGCCAGCGGTCTTGGCTACATTACTGGGATCATAGCCTTGCAAACATATAAAATGTCTCTATTTAATTCTCCAGTAACTAAGCACAGATGGGCTTTGTGTCCAGGTTATTCACGAAGGTCCTTGGTTGTCTCTTCTTTTTAATTCAAGCATTTTGGTTGCTATTACAATGAAACCTTTGAACCTTCTGTGTTCTTCCATGCATGGTTCTGAATAGTAATGGAATAAAGGTTTCCCCATATTTTACTGTTCCCTTATATTTAGACAGAATTGGAATTGGATTCTTACTGGAGTAGGTGCCGTGCTAATGGGAAAAAAAAACAAAAACAAAAACAAAAACAAAAAAGGGTTTTGTGGAAAAATATAAACTATATGTTATCAACTTCATGAAACTAAGGGATATTGTTATAAAATGTACCCTCTTGTTTTCTTTTGCAAAATTAATAATCCCTTCTATTTTTACTGCAGAGTTAAAATACTTTTTTTTCTGCTCTTTCTAGCTGAATCCTTTTGCAATACTGCAACATTCACACAATTCACCAATTTCTATAATAAACATAATCAATATGTTAGTGTACATTGGAATCTTAACATTGACAACCAGTAGCTTGTGGTATTGATTTGAAAAAACCGCTCATGATTTCTACAGTACTTCAGCACTATTTCTCGTATTTCCAATTTTCACTACCTTGAATTCTACTCCAAGTGTCCAACTCATGTACTAACAGACTATTCAAAGTTTTGTACTTCAAAAGAAAACCCAAGGGTAAGCAGAAGTAAATCTGATCTAGTTCCTGCTATTTTTGTGTACCTGCCTATTTAACATTTAGAATAAGATCTCAGAACAGCCTTAACCAACCATAGTAGTAAGGGGATATATGAATTGTCCTCACAGCTTTGAAAAATCTCATTCTGAAGCTGAAATGATGAATGTTAGATTTAAATGATGATCCCTGTCTGTTTGCAAAGGTGATTCGCAGTGTGTGAATAAATATGTTTTGGCAGTCTCATGGACAGAACAGCTAAACAAAAGAACTGCGAGGATTTCAATAGGAAAGTTAAGTGTCTTAAAGCAATGTGCCCTGTGCTGCAATTGTGTAACACAGGTGTCATTCCTCCCTGGCACTAACCTCAACTTGAGGGGAAAAAGAAAACCACAACAATGATGATGCATCACTACTGGAGCATGCAGTATAACTGCAGTCCAGCCAGTCAGGTCCTTTTGTTTTCAAATGCCATAGGTAAAACTTACATCTTGTCCTGACTGAGCTTTACGTGGATAAAAGAACATTGGTATTCAGAAAAGCTCTCAGTCACATAAATATTTAGCCTCACTTTTAAGTGTTCCTAGAGAATTAAAGTTAAGTAAACATTCACACTTCCTTCCTGAATAAGGGTGGATTTCTGATTCATGATTTAAGACAGTCTAGCGATATGCGAGAAAGGTGCTGGATTTGCCAAAATCCCATAGGCACAATTTATCCTTAGCAACTGATCACTATAGATTGAAAGCGACGTTTCTGCAGCTTTGGAATGCAGGAACATTTTTATTGCTGTTACAGACCAACTTTGTGTGTAATATTGTTTTGTTAGTTTACGTAAATCAATCTGAAATGCTGTATGAATAAAAGGAATTAGAAAACGGATCACTCATCTTTATTGGCTTTGAAGTACCAAGTATATGGTATTTTGCTGAAACTATTATATTAAGTTATAAGAAACACTGCTCAGATACTGAGCAAGTGTCAGCACAAATTCTGGTAATTTTCCACCAAAAATGAGTCTCCAAAAAGAGATAAATATGGTACACTGCTGAACATCTTCTCTAAAGAAATCATATCATATATGACCAAAGCCCCTTTCAATATCGTACAGATTTGATTCTACTTCTACCGACTTCCAAACAGTAGTGTAGAAATCTGCTTCGAAGTGCCCTCTTGGTAGAGAAAACATCATCTCTAAATGGCTGCTTATTCTTCTGTAAAGCAACAATAACAGCAGACTACAGCTACAAGGTTACTACGAATGCTCTGTCCATTTTAACAGGTAAATTGTGCACTTTTTAATATGCCGGTTTGATGGAATAGGCAAAGTTGCTGAAAACCCTTCTGGGGAAATGTGAAAATTGATAACAATGCTTCATAACACAGTATTTTAATACAACATCTCAATATTAACCATAATGCTGCAAAAGATATTTCCCACTTCATGTTGCTCAATTTTTTCCTGTTGGAAAAGACTCAAGAGTTTTTTTGGAAACAATATGTAAATATAATTCCTTTC
The DNA here is from genome assembly GCF_000690535.1 of Cariama cristata. Lineage (NCBI taxonomy): Eukaryota > Metazoa > Chordata > Aves > Cariamiformes > Cariamidae > Cariama > Cariama cristata. The sequence continues at coordinate 55,593 of NW_009595300.1, read as the reverse complement.
AGATTTCCTAGAATTTTAAAATTATAACAGCAGAAGATACAAATTATTAGCAAAGAAATTTGCAAACAACGATACGAGACATTTCTCAGTCCCTTACAAAGTAACCACAGCTGATCATCTTTAGTTTTCCAGACTATCATTTAAACTCTAAGCATAGCTTCCCAAAACACTAACACAGTTTACACTTTTTTTTTTTTTTTTACTGCAATGCATACAACAAGTCTTCCTTTGATTTTACTTAAATCTATAGTTACCACATCATGAACACTGCTCTGACCACCAGCCTATAACCATGTATCACAAAGTCAAAAGTCTGAAAAAACTACTTTGGTGGCCAAGCATGGGGAGGGGGAGAAACCCACCTACCATAAGGGAGGCAGGAAAATATGAACAAAAATAAGTGTATGCAGTGGCATGAGTAGAGGACTTCCAATAAATAGAAGCTACTAATATGAGCTTCAAAAATAACAAGGAGTTTCCCCCAAAATTGAGCCAGCGCTCTGTCAATAAAACACAAATACCCATTACATGGGAGAATGCTCTTCTGTGCTCCTTACACACTTGACACTGAATTCAACAGGAATTTTAGATATACCGGGAATGAAGACTTAAGCTGCAAATGTGACTGTGAGAAATAAAATGGTGATTCAGATTTGGGGTGTCAGCTGCAAGAGGAGCACATAGCATGTCTCAAGAGTGTAAAATACATGGTTTAGTACTGCCCTAGTTCTGGATCATTAGGGATTTCCTTGGCATAAATCAAGGCAATCTAAATAGTACACTCTCGCCTCAGCTGCTAAGATCCCCAGAGTGGGAAAGTTGCGTCATTCACTCTCTGTGATAACACCAATTACAAACATTGCCACTAAAGACTACCCAAAATAGGGACCTTTTTTCCTCAGGTGACAATTACAGCACAACACGCAGAACCTGTCCGCACCACAAACTCAGACCAATATTGGTAGATAAATAATCCATTCATATCAAGTAGCACTTGTGCTTTCTTTATGTATAAATGCAGTTTAATAGTATTGTCGGTTTATTTATCTATACCATGGCAACTTTTATGAAATATTGACATCAAAATATGACCAGGAAGATTTTTCCTGCTAAAAAATGCCCATCTTCCAAAAATGTATGGCAGTCAGGTACCCTCTTTTAGAGAGAACAATTCCTTTCCTCACATTCTTCCTCATAGCTCATGCTTTAAGACTTCTCTTCCTCAAGTAATTGACTGAAAAAAGCATGTCTATAGGAAAGAAAGAAAAAAAACTTTGCAGGATAGATTAAAATTTTGTCCAAGTTTGTAACTCTATTACCCTAACCATAAACCAGATTACACGATATTTTACTAGAACACTGACAATTCTAAAACCTATTAAAAATATGAACAAATCAATAAAGATAAAGCTGAATTATACATATAAGGAACATTTTCTTTATTGAACAATTCTTACAGATCGTTTTGAAATAACATTGTTCTAGACATTTGCTTGGATGGTCTTATTGCTAAGTTTTAATGTGATAACTGTAGTAGTTTTTGCATTATGCCCTTACCAACAGCACACAAGCAGAAAAATTGAAAGACATTCAGATATAAACATATATGAAGTATTCTGTAAATAGCTTCAGGGTCTTAATCACATTAACAGCATGTTTATTATTTAAAAAACTCTGCTAAAATGCAGCTGGGAAGAGTGTCTTATTACCAACATAACCACTGGTAACTATGTTGAGTTACTGTACTTACTTACTTTTGCTGAGAAGACTTGTCTTATTAGAATTGGTAAAAAAATATGATCCTTTATATCTGCATGAAATGTAAACCTGAGAAGTCATCTAGTAAATTTAAAAGATCTGTTTCAATGGTTATAAAAGTATTTTCTTTGCATTTCACAAATTTCTATATTTAAATACAATACTAGCAGAGTAAATTATTGTTCAAACCCAGGGCAACTGTTGTCCCAAGAATTTGGTATTGCTGATCACAACTGGGTTCTAAGATGTGTTTTAATCTTGATAGATGTTTAATTGAGCTAAAATGATTATTTCAGTACCAGAATGTATTATGGTAGACTTCATTGTATTATACACACATATGCTTCCTAAAGAAATATACCATTGCATATACAGATTTTTCTTATGAAAAAGCCACGGCAATTCAGTTCTCTTTGCTTCTTTCACCCCTGGGATGACCTCTCACAATAAAAATTGTCAGTGCCTTATTCATAATGGCAGATCTCAGGTTTGATTCTGGCAGCTTTTGATCTCTTGATGGCCCAAAAGCTTTCAAATACAGAAGAATCTGATGCTTTTTTGGCATCCTGCAGTGTGCCTAAAACTCAAAAGCAAGTTTTAGTCCCAGAGGTGAATTACTGAAGCAGTGTAAACAAACACAAATGTCACAAAATGATGAATATCTCAAACAAAATATCTTTGTCAGACAAATGACAAATTCAGATCACTTGAAAAGCATTTGCAGAAACTCTGCAACCTGCAAACTTCTGTTTTACAACCTAAAACTAAAAAGTACATGAAAATAATGAATTATTAAAACCTCAAATATTCTTTTTTGACATACTTATAAAAAATCAAATATATCCTTTCTTTTAAACATTTAGTCCCTGTAAAAAAAAGATTCCTGCATGTTTCTACATCACAGAAGTGCATATAACTACCTAGTTACAACATAACTGTCAGTAAATAGGATATAAGAGTTTCATTGAAAACTGTCTTCAATGAAGTTCTCATATCTGATTTATTGAAAAAGAACAGAATAAATGAGAGACAAAATATTTGATATCATTTGAAGAAATAACTTTGGATAAGTATGTGACAGTGACAGTTATTTTATCCCTGGAAACCTCTTCTTGGACAGACTATATTGATTAGGTAAGACCTCTAGACAAATGCAGAATACAATCATCCTAAGTTTCACATGGGAGGATGTCTAGATTTTTTCTATATTAATATGTTATTCTTTACCTCTTACCAAAGCTTAAGGTTTTTTTCTTTCTTGCGATGGGGGAAGGAAAGGGAGAGAGGAGAGAAATGGAAGGGACCACACTGTTCTACGTAAGGTGTTGGTGTTTTTTTTTTTATTTTAGCACAAAGATACAATAAAACTGGCTTGCCAGTTTTCAGTTTTATGTCCCTCAGTGCTGCTTTAAGGTTGCAGTGGATGTCATAAAATACTAGATCTATGCCTCAGTCTATTAGGCATCATACATTACCTTTTTTAAGCAAACTGGAAATGGAGATACAATATTGTAGACTAGTAGGCTTGATACTGCAACCTTTTTATACTGGCTGTAACTACATTAACAGGAAGATAGTTTAGTTGCTATAATATCATTACTAGGAGTCAAGGCACTTTGAAAACGTCTGTTTCTTATGCCAATTTATAGTGGAGTTAAAATAGCAATGAAGCATTGTACTAGTAACACATCCATTAATCAAAAAAAAAAAAACAAGCACAACACAAATGTGAGAATACATTTGGAAACAATTCAAAGAGACTGGGGAATGACAGCAGAGGATTTGCCAGACTAATGAAATTCCTTGTTCCTAACCTTTAAATACCTGCATGTACAGTATAAGGCCCCATTGTGACTAAATCTGTGCTGTTAGGTTTACAAATAAACCTGCTAAACCTTTTGCATTATTGATCAGTGATGGCATGCTTAGTCCACAAGTCCTATTTACATTCCATTTCTTTTACACTTCTAAGATATAATGTGTCTTTTGCAAAACAAGAGCTCTTTCCATTTAAACCCTGCAGTTTGTGTTCTTCATGCATTTTAATGGTTGTAAGCAATTTAGAAGGTTAGTCTTTGAATAGTAGATAAAACCGGCAATATTTATTGGTAAATAAATGTCTAGTTAAAATAATTTAGGAACATTTCCAATATCATGTTTTTTCTAAATAAATAACTGGAAAATTATCTCCTTTGTATACCAATGCTACTTAAATAAAAACTATGTAAGAATTTACATCATTCTAATGTTATAATGAAGAGATGTTGCATGTATTTTAAACAAAAGGCAAGAATGTTTTAGTTTAAAAATAAAAAATGAAAAATGGGGATTCAAATATAGTCAATTCTTTCCCATGTTCTGCACAGAGACAAATCGAGCCCACCTTTCCAAGGCTAGTAAAAGAGTGGCTAGCACAGCCCCAAAGACAAATTGAGATGACGTGAGCCAGGTCTTGAAACATTTCTTGTTTCAAGACACGTTAGGGACAATTCTGATTTCTTATGCCTGCTTCTGACCGTCTGGAGCAAGAGGATGCAAAGATCAAATCCTGTTTAATAGTAGTTGTGATACAAACCCACACACTTCCTGACCAGAATCATCTTATAAAGTCCTTAAAAAGATCTACAGAGAAAGTTTTAAAATAGTTCCCCAGTTTCCAAACCTGCTCAGAGCATTCATACCACAAGGCAGTTTAAACATCAGTGTTTCTGAAATCAGAAAAGGAAAATCATCAGCCACTTCAAGCAGGTCCTGCTTTGACATCAGAAAGTCAATTCACTCAGCTTAGCAGCATTCAATTCTCAACAACATTTTGTTCTGGGTCTCTGTCAAGTTATTCTAGGCTGTGAAATTGTCAGGAATGATGGATGACTATCAGCCTTCTGCTATCTTCTTTCCTTCTCCTTAGAGATTTGCAGCTGCTGACTGCAAAGCAAATTCCTCTTTTCTTTTTTTGCACAACATACCAAATGAACAACAGTAATTATGAGAAGGTCTACACTACAATTATTTTAGCACTTAACTTTGTATTGATATCTGTTAAGACACAGAGCTCTCTAGATTGATTAGGAATGATATAGCTTCCTGCCTTTTACTAATATTGCTGCAGTCATCCTTTCATGCAATTTGCTCAAAAAAAACCCCACTGTTTTTCTCTCTTAATATTTTAAATTACAAATTGAACTAATTGCAGAAAATTTCTATTACTTTATGAATATAGCATATTATTATTGTACTAGTGTTTCAAACTGTATAGTACTTGTAACATAATCAAAACTGACATAAGAGAATAATTTAAGGATATTAAATGGGATTTTGTTGGGGAAGATGCTAAAGCTGCATTATTGTTCCAGGCTGAAATCCTTACTTGAACCAATCCCGTTTGGCCAGCCAGTTGCAGCCCTGGTATATATAGGGGGAAAATTTACTGAAAGCAGCAATAAACCCTGTTTACACATTGACAGAATTTGATGTCAAGTATTAAAACCATTTACTAAAACTAAGTACAGGAAGAAACATCTGGTCTGGAAAAAAAAAAATTAAGGAGGAAAAATGCAACAGTGAAAGAAAATGAACTGCGACATCCTTCAACCCCATGCCAATTATAATGCACTCTCTCATTTTTCTATTGTATTCAAAATAACTGCAAAATTTATCACAAACAATTCTCTAGCAATAACACTACATTAATTAATCTCCATTACTCTCAGCCACATAGCTGTTCTTTTCAATTAGACATCATATCTGCTCAGCTCGTTACAGAGGGCTACATGTACACGCTTAAATGAAAGTCTATTCCATCTCAGACAGTATGGTCAATCCTGAAAGATACAGATTCAGTACCCCCAAGGAAATCATTATCAGATATCATCATCATTGCCATTAACATTAAATTCTAACAAAAACAAAACAACTCCACTTTCCAAAAATCTTAAATAGAGCATAAACATTTTTCCTCTAACCCGTTAATACACCCTGGCCAGACAAAAAGCTTACATTTATCAGGAGTTTTTCTTGATCACGTTAGGTACATGTGAGGTAGAAATAAATGTTTCTCTCTCCCAAGTTCCTATTATAAAGCAGGAAACATTTGCAACTTATTGTGGTTTAGAATTTAGAAAAGATGAAAGTGGATGCATTTAAATGGGGTCGTATTAACATAGAGATATCCTCCTTGACCTTTTTTCCTTTAAACGCACTTCTTATGTCAAGTAGTTATGTTCCGTTTCTTTTAAATAGAAAGTGTTTAACTCACTAGACATTTCATATAGATTTTGCTGGGGTTTTTAACTAATTTCCTATTGTCTCAGCATTCTCTTGTTTCCCTCAGCTTTACTAATGGATAATCATTTTATTATGGAACGATTATCTATGAGTAAATTCAAAGGAAAAGAAATAAACTACAGAAAAATAGAAACACTGCTTTCTAGAAAAACAAAATCTGGGCTATAATGTCAAAATTCAGCTCAGTGCCTTTGCATGACATTCGGCTACAACCACTGGATTTGTCAGAACATTTTGAAGGCCCTATCATTTGACATGTGTTTTTATTTATATGAAAAGTAAGCTGTCTCCTGTACTGAAGTACTCATCAGGAAACCAGGAATGGTTTCAGCTGGTATAAATATTAATTTACTTTCATGCCTCAACCTGTTGTGACAGAATTCTGTCATATCACTTACAAAGGGATTAATAAGTGTTTAAGCTGCACGGTTCACTCCCACAAAAAATACCAGGAGGTCAGTTTAATTTTTGTGGACTTCTATGTATAAAAGATTACTTCTCTTAGATTTAAAGAAAACAAGCAGCTTTTGTCTGTGAATAAAACATGCTCTTCAACACAACATTTGCAGACAGGGAGTTGACCACTTTAATGGTGAGTAATACTTCTGTATACCAACAGTACTATTCACTTTATCAAAAAAATTGACTAAACAAAATGCAAATTGGCATGAATCGAGGTTGCAGAATTTGGCCCTACATAAAATTGCCTCTACCTTGGTCAGAAAAAGTACTTTCAAAACATCAGGTCAATACCAGGTCAAAGACTATCAAGCTATTTAATCTAGAGATCTGTAATATATTAAGTCAAATTTTACATTGAAGGTAGCTAATCATTGGGACCGCATTATCATAATTAATCCTTAATCAGATAAATGGTATGTTCACTGGTATGTTCAAAAAAAAATTGAATCTTTTCCTGCAGTAGAAAAATGAATATAACCTCTCCTAGGAAATGTCTTAAATGTCTCCCTCAAAAAGTCATTAGCTGGAATCTACAGTATAAGGTAACTTAATGTCAGAAAAAGAGGTAACAGACATTAACAGTCCCATAATGAGATGAAGTGCAATTTAAACGGTAATCTCATTATCTAAAAATAAATAAACCTCTTCTGCTTTACCTTTTGGACTTAGCTTAGGCCTATTTGTTTTATCTCCATTTAGATTTCAACTTTAATCGTATCTCAGAAGCTTTTACACAGAAGAACTGCAGTAGCAACTAGGTTTGTCTACAATATTTGCCTGCTTATAGCTGTTTACTCTGAATTTTCTCATTTGCTGCCAACTAGAAGGCAATGTCCAAAGCCATAAAGCAGAGATAATGGTTTATATCCCAGTATCAAGAGAATCACCTTCTCAACAGAGAAGTTTGAACCACATTTAATTAAATATTCATTTACCTCCAATGCATTCCTTTATTTTTCTTATACCAAGAGTAAGATCCAGATACGTGTATAAATAAATGTTGCATAAATCCTTTGTATCGTTGTAGAAAATTATTTTAATACTATTATCTTCCAACTTGTAGGAATGCAGAATTTTCTTTAAAATGCACATCTGAAAACAGATCTTATGTATGGACATCTGTCTATATTATATAAAAAAATGAGAGAGAAGGAGAGAGAAAAAGAGAATGCATATTCTCCTTTATGCATGTCATCAATTAAATACTGATAATTAGAATCTGCAGCAAGGCTGAGTTTACAAGGTATTTCCAAAAACGAAAGCAAAATCCTTACCATTCCACAAGACATTTATGCACAAAGTACTGTATAAACAGTCCTTCAAGGAAACCATATGAAACCCAGACAAAGCCAAATTTTCCCTCTAACCCATTAATATGCTTCAGCCAACCAAAAGGCTCACATTTACCAGGAGTTTTTCTTGATTATATTCTATGCAATATACACACCCCATATATTAGGTACTAATTAATGCTTCTTCCTCACAAGTTCCCTTTATGAAGCAGGAAGCATTTGCAACTTACTGCAGTTTCAAATTTGCAAGATGAGAGTGGGTGCCTTTAGAAAAGGCCATCTTTCCTCTGTCATTCTCCACCCCTCTCTAGGTTATTTTTTGTATCAGAAAGAGAACATTTTCTATGTTAAATAACTATTATCATGTCAAAGTTAGTTATAACATCTTGGAAGCTGTGTTGTTCTACTGCACCACTCCACCATGTTTTGGTTGTTCTTTGGCACCATTTTGCACAAGTATGTGGCTTGGAACTTGTTGACTCATGTTCATAAAAACAAATAAGGAGTGAAAACTAAAATAATAAGGACAGCTAGAATATTAGTATGTGAAGAGCAATGCCACATCAATAGAAAGGGAGGTCACAGTTTTGGGTACACAGAACTTGCAAGGTGTCTATGCATGGGGAGGTAAAAGGCGACCCTGTTGGGTAGCAACTTAGGGGAGACACAAGAACAAAAGTTTGTAACACCTAATAATTCAGGTAAACAGCATTTTACTTAGCATGTCATGTTTTTTCTCTAAGATGTGCATTTCTACTACTATCAGGTATTAAATTTAGTTTAAAAACAGATCTAAATTCCACAAATTTTAAGAAATTGAGAAAAAATATTATTTCAAGATTGACCATTTCCTAGTTGAAGACTTCAGAAGTATGCATGGAAATATACAGGCCATGGCAATTTTCCTTTTAGAAATCAAATACTTTTTACTGAATACAACCCTTTTCCTTCCTTTGCATTCCTTCAGGATTTCTTTTCAGATTAGTTACATTTTTGACAGAAGAACCTGTTGTAAAGACGTTGTAACCTATCCTTTAATTAAGGCATTATATCAAAGTTGAGCAATGATCAGATTTTAGACAGCATCAGAAACAGAAAAAGTTTTGAAGCATTGTGACAGAAACCTAGGTAACATTTAACCAACTCTGAATCATGTTCATCTTTTTCATTCTCAAAGAATTATAAGATTAAAATTGGGCAATCTTAACTTGACATACAACAAAAAAAAATTTAGAGATGGAACATTTTTTAAGACCTTTTCTACTACAGGATATAAAGATAACTATCCCATGGACTTGCCTCAGCCTTTGCACGTTTTAAAGGCTCACCCACCGAGATATCAGTAATATTGCAAGAAAAAATGATCAGGAGTCCTGTTACATGCCTATAAGTAATGATCATTTCGCTATATTATGCAGAATATTATGAAAAGGGCAGTAACAGAAAGCAAATATTTATTTTTATTTTCTATTAGTCTGCAGTCAGACTGGTGCCTCTGTAAGTTAATACTAGCATTATCAGCTGCAAAGGATAACACACTCTCAAAGTTCAAAACATTTGGTCACACTCTACTTTTTATATGACCAGATATTTCTAAGACACTTTCACTTTCTTCTTGAAAGTAATCAAATAACTACATAGGGATGAAAAAGTATTAAAAACATTTGATATTGTTATTTTGAAATATCAGTAGTCATGGAGAAGAATATACCTTTTCGACTAGGCTTTTAATTATTTTTTCCCCAACTGAGGAAAGGAGCTAGCATATTTTTGGCAATAAATGTTTCCTATCCAGATGCATTATTTTAGCTAGGTTGAATCTTGAAAGAAAACACTATTTTCTTTCACAATCAAGTGACCTATCTCAATGACTATGGATAATGCAGTTTGCGGCAGTCACCTTATCATTTGTCATACTTTCATATTTCTTAGCAACAAAAAAAGTTGAAAAAGTTCTGGGTTTGGAAGCTCCACTAGAATTGTATTTTTGATACACACTGTTTCTGCTTTTGCTTTTGTCGCACAGTCTCCTCTTGCCATTATACTATTGAGGAGCATGACAAGGTCTTAAGCAAGTAGGTTAAGATGCCACACTCGCTGGGCCCTCCTGTAAGCCTGCAAAACATGACACAGGCTCACACTGCAGTGTCTCAATTCCTCCTCCACCTTCTTTCCACTCCACAACTCGCTGACCCACACAACACAGCTCTCATTTCTACACTTCTGTGATGCAGCCCCCACTAGAGACCAGCCAAGCTCAGGTAATGTCCATACTGTGACCTCTGTCAGCAGCCACCCCAGCCCCTATTGTCACCCAGTTTCTCAGGAAATTGCTACGATCATGAGACAGAGCTTTAAGTCTGTAGGAAGATAAAATTACAGAGAGAGAGAGAGAGACCAACATGGAAAGGTATAACAAAGTAAAACAAACAAACAAAAGAAAACAGGGGGTTTAGTCAGGAGTACTCTGGCCAGCAGGTGAGCTGCTCAGTTGTTGGTGTTGTGTGCATCCATGTCCATGTTGGGGCAGGCGGAAGATGGCAACTCAGCAACACCAAGGAAGAGTTCCAACAAGCCACAGAGGCTTTTGCTGGCTTTTGCAGAGATTTTGTTGGCCAGCAAAGACCCTTCTAGGTAGTAAGCATGCTAATGCTTAGCCTCACAGCTCATTAAATCCCAGCTATTTTTTTGTGTGTGTTGGACAATAAATAGTTACTTTATCCTTTAAGGCTGTCTATGTGTTGCTTCCAGAGTTGGTTTGTGCAAAGCTAAAGATGCCCAAACAAAAGGGGACGTAACAATACTATGATGACCCTCATGTAGGTTTTAAGTGTTTGTGTACTACTGTGGTGTGTGACATATTTCTGTGCCTTGCCTGCATTCCTGTGCTTAGAAAGCATTGGTGCTGTGGATCACATCCCACATGGGGTGTTTTTATCCTAGCCAGTCAGCAAAAGAAGGCACCAACATTCAGCATCCCTGGCTCTGGCCTCAAATTGACTCTGTGAGTCAAAGGGCATCAGATAAAGCCTCTGCTTTTCAGCAAGCGAGGGCAAACTGAAGGGAGATGGGAAATTAAATAGGTAAAATAATCCAGCTTTATTCTGCAGCACTCCCAAACATCTCACAATCATTTCAAACATATTGACACTCCCAGCAACAAAAGACTTTCATGTCCCCTGCACCATATCCCCTTGAAAAACCTTACCAACCCTGCCAGCTCTCCCAAGGGGCAACAAAATTCAATTTTGCCTACATTGCTGAGAAGACTTAAGCTGTCTCTGATATGAATAATAAGCAATGATCCCATTGGACTAAGCATTGTACAGAGACATAACAATGAGTTGGTCCCAGCCACAAAAGCTTACAAGCTAATTAATGGAAAAATAGCTTTAGTCGTATCTGTAAAACAATGTAAAGATGTAAATTGGGGTCCCATGGTGAGTGGTCCAGCATTGTATGAAGTGCTGCAAAACTTTTAGTCCAAAAAGGCAGGACTTGGGCACATTCCTAAGTTACCTTAAAAGTACTCTCCTAAAGCTATCCAGAAGCAGGGAGAAGGGAAATATGTGAAAGGGACATGTTGTAATTACAGATGTCTCTGTGTTACAGGCTGGGTTTTATTCCAGTTAACTCAGTCTGTGATTCTTCCCCTTTGCTACAAAATCAGCATGATCACGGTGAAGTATTCCTCCTTTATGACTTTTAATGACTTAATAATATGAAGAGAATATACTCCAATACAGTGTTATATTCTCCCAGGTCTACAAACAGGTAGAGGTGATAGCTCTAAGCTGTGTGAACTGCACTTTTTGTCTCCCTGATGTTACTATTATTAACTGTTTCACTGTAGATAATTTTAGCACAAACATCCAGCAAATTTACCTTATAGTCAAAAAACAACCTTATATCTTTCAAGACATGAAGAATTCAACTTCCTCAACGCTTCCTCAACCCCAGCAACTTTTTTTAATACTTTTTTAATGAACTGTTCAGCAAACCTGCAGCAGCATGAAAACTATTAAATTCATTGCAATATAAACAGCTCAAGGTGCAACTAAGAAAAAGGATGTACAGTGACACTTTAAATGGTGGCTTCTGGTCTGGGTGAAAATACCAGTTCCAGTGTGATTCCCAGTGGTAAGGCGTTTTAAGTACAGTGGCACAAAGCCTGTAGGATTCATTTGCAGAAGCCTCCGCAAGTGTTTTCTCAAGGGCTTACACCTATCTGTCTGTACGGTTTACAGTGTGGGAAATTCCCAGGGCCATATCTAGCATCTCATTCTTTTTATTACAGATTCTGTATGTCTGCAGGCTCAAGAGTATCATTGCTATAAGTATCAGGAGGCCTGAGGAAAAGCTCCCTGAATAAACCCAGGTAAAACTCTGTCTAGACAAGAGAAGCGAGGCAGTTTTTGATTCACACAGTTCTGGGGCCCAAGAGGAGGACGAGTGAAACCCAACTGTACACCGAGAGTTCTGCCTACAGATTTCTACCTACACTTAGCATCAAAAGCAAGCTTTTTGTGCTCTATCAAGTGATCCTTTGTTAATTCTTCTTAATTCTTAGTTTAGTCATCCTGTTGCCACAAGGAGAGTCTCTCTTTCATACAAACTTTGAAATAGTACTAAAATTTCAGACAAAGCAAACTGGCTTCTGGAGATCACATTAAAAATATCAGGTAATGAAAACACCCGCAATCGAAATGGGGTTATATTAGATCAGTTTTAAACTGTAGTCTTCACAATGGAACTCACATGGAGTGACCACAATACTACTCATAGAGAAGACTGTATGAAAAGAATGTATATAAATGAAGAAAATTAAGTATGTCAGTCTACTATTTCTATCCATAAGGGAACCACTGTTTTTAATTTTTTATTTACACTAATTAGAAACACAAATATATATAAAAAAAATAACTTCATGAAAAGGATGTTACTAGAAAAAAAAAGTCAGTATTCATAAACTAGTCAGTAAACTAGGATGTTCTTTGCACATTCTCCAATCTTATCTTTTTTTTTTTTCCTAAAAGCTTCACAAATCAAAACTGGGGAAAAAGCAGATATGAATAATTCTAAATAATGTGGGAGTTTCTAAATGTGACAAAATTACAGAAAAATATGCACTAAATGACTTTGCAGATGCAAGGAGAAATGAGAAATTCACAGCATTCAACATATCTCAAAACTCTTCGTTACTTATTTGCTGTAGTTGGTCTAGCAGAAACACAGCAGCATGCAACATAATGTTTCTAAGTGTTTCTGAAATCAGGCAGAACGGATCTCTGAATTTAGGGTCTATTTCACAGATATATGCCTTAAAAATTGAAAGCACTATACTCAGACTTCTATTTCTGAAATTTCTATTTATTCTCTAACAGCATATTTTTAGGTTATTCAGAAACTCACAGATTATATTACTCTTATTTGACTCTTCCTCTTGTCCTATATATAAGCTGAAACAAATTTCAGCAAAATGCATAATTTGCTATAAATGTATCTAGAAACATATTCAGAAATATTTGGGGAAGGTCATCCTTTTAAACCTCTGGTTTTTCTGCTTCTTTAGGTCTGGAGTCTTCTGAATTTGCTTTCTGTTCTCAGAATATTTTTGATTTCCAGGACTGAATTGTTTAAAATTACTGTTGTGATGGAGAACAATTTCTTCTTGTTGTTTCCAAATACTTTTATCTTCAGTTTGTTTTCCAAAACTTTCAGCTTCTGTTCTATTAATTTTTCTCGGCCTGGATGCACATCTAACTGCAACATAAATCATCTAAAGACATGGATTTATCACATCTGGAAGATTCTCTTCAGTACTGTCTATGAGGTAAAACCTTTACTTTTTCATCCACCTGTATTTCACATTTCCTCATTTTATTTGGCACACTTAAACTAGATGCAAAATATACTTTCTACTTAGTCATGAAATAACTGCGACAGGATATGACAGCTGTGCAAAATGGAGAAGATGACCTTTAAAAGGTTCACAAAACAGGATACTGGGACTCTGAGACACTGCTACCACATGTACTGCCAAGCAAGAGTCGATTAATCAAGATACTATGGCAGGAAAAATGTTTTCTCAAATTTGTGACACAGAGCTGAGGATGCTTTGTCACTGGGCACTATTAAAGGAGCAGTGTTCAGCCCCATCTTTCAGCCCTAATTCTGACACTGATGCATTTTGTAACCTTGTGGCAAATTGTACGACCTCGGCGAACCCCACTTTTAACCTGCAAAACAAAACCAGTAGCACTAACCTGTCTTCCCAGGTTGCCATTATTAGTCTTAACTAATTAATATCTGTAAAACACTGCGGTCGTCAAATGAAACAGTATTTATAAATGCAATTACTCTTATATCCCTGATAATGGATAAACAGGAAAGAAAATCAAAAGAGAGGGAAGAGCAGCTTCATTGTCAATGCATCAGCTTTCCCCTATTGCTCTCATTAGTGCTTTCTGCTTTAACCACTCTGTTCTTCAGTTTTTCCACCAGTGGTGGAAATCATAAAGTTGGAAGTATATTTGCAAATGATACTGTGCAATGATCAAGTGGAAAGCTCCAAATAACTACTAAGTGCTAAGGTGAAAGAGCGTCCAACCACAGGCAGTGCAACAGGATTTTATTCCTAATATTATCATAGCCAGGTGAAAAATATGCAGCTTAGCTCCAAAATCCTGCAAGGCTTTCTCAGTCTGGGACTTCAGGCCCAGTGGCGTAACAGCAGAAGCAGCTCTGGTTTGTATCCTACTGGCTCGTTTCAAAGAGCCCCTCACACCACAGATACTCAAGTAGAAAAACTAGAAAAAGTTGAAATGTGTATTAAATACCAGAAAGTATGAAGACTGACATTCATCTGCATAATGGCTCCACTTTTTCACAAAGACTATTCTCAGTTACACGTGCATCCTCCAGAGGAGGAGGCATTTCTATGACTCTAGTGTGCAAAAGGGAGAAAAGAAAAAAAAAATAAATAAAATTGGGCAAACCTACATGTGTTACTAAAGAAAATGGTTTCCGAAATAAAAAAAAATCTGACATGCATTTTTAAAGCTTGCTCTGCCTAGATAGGTTTAAAATATAAGCAGCTTTGCCAGTAAATAAACAAGCAAACAACAGAGAAGGGCATGATAAGGAAAGGACCAAGTCAACACTCACCTCGGAAAATGAGAACCTTCAATTAAGAAATAAGATAACACCAGGAGGCTTATCCCCATTTCAGTCACAGATGTGTCTATATGATTTATATGTGAAAAACAATATCAAAACAAACCAAATCAAAACAGTGTTCACATTTATAGGGCTGTGAGTTTGTACTTTTCTCCAGTTACACAGTGATAATTAAGAGAAGACATTTGAAACACCCACTTCAAAAACTGAACATACTTAATATAGGGTAAGATAACGCAGAACTTAGTAAAGATGTCAGCTGAGTCTAAAATCATAATTACTGTGTACAACTTGCTCCTGAGGGGTTTTCCCAGTAGAAATAATTGCATTACTTCAAGTTCCTTTTATTAAGAAAAATTACAGATAGGCATAACATGTAATTTTGCAAACAAAAAATAGTGTTTTCCTTTTATTTCCAGATTTTATATTTCCCTGGCAAAATGATGCAGACTGCAGGGAAAACAGTAGTGTTCAGCTTGGAGTAAACTTTAACACTTTGAATCAGATTATATTTAAATTAAACAGCTGCACAATTAATGATAGAATAAGCAAACTTCCTAATTACCTGAAGTATAACTTTAATTTTTATGATCATGTTATCTGTAACCCACCAGCTGGACTACTACATTCATTTCTGGCCCTCATCTTACCCCCAAAGAAATTTTGGTGATTCTGAAGAAAAGAACAGTTACACAAGGGTGATATATTCAGGTTACAAACACAATAGAAGTTGTATGTTTTGGTTTTGCATTAAAAAAATGTTACCTAGCCTTCCACAGTGCACATATCACCCCATAACTCTGATCAAACCTAAAATTCTTGATGGAATAATATATTTTCACAAAAGATATCAGGTTGATTAAAGGGTTCACATGATGGAGAAGTCTATTATTTCCTAAGTCAGTAGTTGCAAATGTTGAATGTGCCTCACTGCTGCAAACGTGTGCTTACTTTCTATAGTCTGGATTTGTTCCCAGTCACTGGGTACCCCTATGCCTTTGGTCACTGGAGTCCAAAGATGTCAGTTGTCCCCAGCCTATGTAAATACTCTTCATGCATCTCAGCAGCGTTTGGCACAATGGTCTTTAGGTCCTTGAATGCCATAACAGTAAAAGTAAATCACAGTAAGTGAGTAAAAATGGCATTTACAGTATTTATAGTTGTTTTATGCGTGCTGAAAACACTGGTTCATTCAGTCAGACTCTTCAACTCTCCATATCCCTCACTTGCATTTTGTTTGGCTTCCTTAAAATGGAGGGAACAAAACCCCCTATGTTTCAATCTATTAGTTCCATTAGAAAGAGAATTCCTTTTATTGGCAAAATCTGTTCTCATGGTTAAAAGCACATACTTATATACTTACAGAGATGTGTAACATCTACAAAATCATGGGCAACATACTAATACTGGATAACGATAGAAAAAGTATTCTCATATATCTGTTCACCACAGAGGCTCTTATCAAATGCTGCAAAAGCATCCTCAGTCTTTACAGATATTTCCCAAAATTTACAGTTTATCAGTTACAAATCAGTCTTGATCAACTAGAGGTGGGGGTTAAAACAGAACACCTTTACTTTAAAGATTGTATATTGAGTTTTTCCCTTACATTTGCAGTTAGGGAGAAAATATTATTTTCTTGTACTTTTAAATGAATCAACATTTACTCACAGGCTGGTACCTGACCACAGTCACATTTTTTTCCAGTGAATTTTAAGCCCTCGAGCCTGCAAAAGAGATTTTTTACCCCCACTGTTTAAAGTAACAAGGCTGAAAGTGGAGTAGAAATGCAGCAGAAGCATCCACTGCATGTTGTAGTTTCCATGCAATTAAAAAAAAACAAACTCTGTGTGCTATTAAAATGTTAATAATCCAAGATAAAATTATACAGTGAAGCTTAAATTCATGGCTCTGAGTGCATTCATCAGAAATTTAGTGTGCACCAAGATGCAGTAAGCATGCTCTCGTTTTCTTCTATGCAACAGGATATGATATTGTCAATCACCATGAAACTACTTGTAAAACAAAATTTCAAAGGGAACCTCACAACAGCACCTCAGGCTCAAACACCCTTAAGCTTAGAAAGAAGAATTTAATCTTGAAGGTTTAATCCAATTGCTACAAGTGGGCTGAGCATGAAGAATGATCCAAATAAAACTTCCATGTAGGAGGAGTTCACTTTTGGTTTTGAACTCTGGGCCTGTCTTCACAAATTTCACAAATCATCTGTGAAAACAATTCCATTCACAGTGTGAAGATTTCTAAGCTATTCTATAACTCATTAAGTGTCTGTTAAAAGTCAAATCAATTATTTCCTCATAGACACCAAACAAGCTCTAACTGCATAATAAATAGAGGAAACACTATTTATTAAGAAACAAGTCCAATTATTTCCTGAGCAATCACATTCTCTTCCCCTTAGAAATATAATTTCCTTTTTTCTCCCAGCTTTCAGCTTCTTCCCCACTCATTTTTGTCTTCTTTACAGTTTTCTTTGTGGATTGCTATCTTGTTTGGATGTAGAAAGTGATCGAGTAAGAAAGAAGGAGTTCATCTCAAGCAGTTTTTTCAAGAAGGAGTATTTAAATCCACAATTCAGAGCTGGGGAAAACTGGATAGCTCTTTATGTTTCATTTCCTCCCCAGGGAGATGGTAGAGTCCCCATCACTGGAGATTTTCATGATGTCATTGGACAAGGTGCAAGATAATCTCATCTAAGCTCCCTTTCCCCCAAAAGTTTCCCACAAGTTCCTTTCCAATCTGGGCTATTCTATGATTTCGTATTTTGAAAGAAGAGAACTTGTCTTCCCCGCAAGAATTAAGCACCATAGCTTCTAAAATGCATACTAGCTCTGTAAGAAAATTGAAAGCAACCAGATAATTGAAATAGTGATGGGGAAGGACATGTTATCTCTGGTTGACCTCTATGCACAAGGCCACTCAGCCTATGTGGAACCTCACCATTGTTCAATAGAAGTTATTTGACAAAATGATGATGACAACTTTACTTTCTTTATCAGAATCTTCCTCTCCTATTCCATCTTCATTTAAATTTTGAGTATTCAGCACTATATTTTATTAAGCATAACTTGATTACATGAAGACACTGTGATGATATTACTATTGACTAGGATATTAGAATAACCTTGAAAAACATAATTCTTTTATAACGTTAAACATTCCTATTAATATTTTTGACCTCTGCTCCCTGCTATCACTATCCTCCATGGACTTTGTAATACAAAAGTAGAAACTAAATGAGAGTGATAAAGTCCAGTCTCAATATATATAAAAATACCCAATATATACATATTTCTATATATGTATATACGCTTGTTCACCTGCAACTATATGCACAAACTACCTCTGCTCTTCAGTCCTGAAGGTCAACCTCCACATGAAGGTCGACCATTCAAAGGTTGGCAAATTCCACACATTAAGCAGCTGGTGGTAATCAATGTTGTTCACATCTGAAGAAGAACAAGTTGAATAAATGAACAGAGAGGTTTCCTCATAGGTGGCAAGCAAAATACCCATACTCCCCTGCCTGACCTATTCCGCCTTCAACAGCCACTGCGTGAGCTAAATTGCTCACCAGAGAGAGAGAAGCAGCATCAGCTAAGATAGTGCTACAACCTTGACATCATGAAGTCCCATTTTTGCCTCTCAGCTATGGATTCCCTCCAGAAGGTCCAGCTGAGTGGTGTGCAAGCACACACAACTCCAGGCAAGCACAGTCCATCCCTAACCCTTTTCCCCACAGTCATTGCACACATTTGAAAATCATACATAGACTTGAAAAACAAGCTACAATTGGGAAAGCTGATTTAGCTGGTAGAAGGGAAATAAAAGACATACAATATGTGCAAGAGAGATGTGCAAATAATTGATTTCCCAGCTGGATAGTTGAACAAAAAAGTAGGTTAGAAGGTCTGTTGTTTTCAAAGTAGTTTTTCTTTAGCCTTAAAAAACTAACCAAAGTCTATTAGATCTTAGTCCTAGAACTCAGGAAATCTCGGAAAAATCTCCATTATATATCTCCACTGCCCTGAAGTCAAACAGGGAACAGATTCCAAATTTTCCTTCCACCTCTCAGCTGAGTGTCTAAGCTGCTACGCTAGAGGCAATTTGCAGATGGGATTCCTCTTAGCCATTATTTTGCATTTCTAATGTCACAAGATCCCTTATCAGGTCTTTTCTGAATGTATCCTTGCTCAGATCATAGCTGTTCAAGAAACTGCTGCAAAGTTTATTTTCCCAGCTACTTTGACCATATTACTCTTTGAATCCCTCTACAGGTTTTCTTTTCACAGCTGCATCCAAGTTACTCACCTTCATTTGCAGAATTCTACAGAGTTACACACATTAATACAAGCATTTCAGTAATTTTGTTTCAGAAACTCTTCTTTCCTTAAAACATCACACAAATCTCAGCGTATTGTGTATCCAAATTTGATGAGCAGCAATGACAACAAAATAATAAATCATCACATTCCTAACCATCATATTAAAATGATGCAGTGGTTAAAGAACCATGTACCAAATAGAGCAGACCACTACTCCGCTATGTGAGTGTAAATCTACAGCAAATCTACTTCAGCCAACTCACTGAGAGTTACATGGCTGTTCTTAGGGACAAAATCTGACCCATAGACCTTTGTGAAGTATATTAGGTTTATGAGGTTTCATAAGTAGGACGAGTGTTACATCACATTTTACTAGAAAGACTGTTCTTAGAAGTGAAGGATTTTGCACTTGTTGGAAGGTGCTTGTCAAATGAGAAATAGGAGAGCAAGAGGAACTGAAGAATAGCAGCCTTATGCCATGGGAAGTCTTATGAAAGGCAGCCTTGAATAGAGTGCACTATAAAGAAAGCATATTGTTATGTTTTCTGACAAGGATCTGGTTTGCTAAGTGATTCTTGAACTCCACAGGGGGACTTGTCTCTTCACCTTGATTTAAAAGAACGTACAAACAATACCACTTAAACTCAAAATATGCCCAGGCTGTCTTCTGATTTCACTGAAAGAATCTCAGAACCAGGCAAAACAGATGGTACTGAAGCCTTTTCCTTTAGCTAATACTGGCTGTACTTATAACTCTGAAAAGAGTGAGAGAAGTTTTAAGAGATAAAATAGACCTTATGGGTTTGGGGGGTTTGGAGGGGGGGGGGTGCAGTTTTTTTAATTGTCAGGGTTTATAAATAAACAGAAAGTTATTAATCTGATTCTTTTCCATGGTGTGTTGATTCACTGCGGAGTAATCAAAGCTAACTGATACCGTAAGACACTAAACCCTCCCTTTTCATAAATTTCAACAGGAGGAAAGATCTTAGTACATTGGATCAGTTCTTTATAATAAAAAATCGACTAGAGTTTATTTATGATTTTGATTAAAGCAATTTCCCTATAGATCTGCAGTTTCTTATGTCGGAATCAGAAGCAGAATTCTTTGACGCAGTTACAGGTATTCTTTGATGCAGTTATAGGTATTACACGTTATACATAAATCTCATTGGCGTTCTTCTTTTCTAAAAAGACAATATTTATTTTACCATTTCTTGCATTTTAAATTATATTTTCAAGGAGAAAAACAAAACCCCTGCATCATCACAAAAGACCAATCTGCTATAATCTCTGGAGAAAAGCTTATAGTGGCAAGATGCTCAGATTATTACAGAAAATTTACAAAGAAATGGCAACAGAAATTAAACCAAAGTGCTAAAAATACTTGTTATTATCTATTCTTCCAGGGGATAAAAAGGTAGAAAAGAGCACCAAGAAGTCTGAGATTGAAGAGAGTCTTTGTTACCATAGATACTGGGCAGGTGTGTCATTTTCAACTATAAGCACACATTTGATAAGAGGCTTCTGACTGCAAATGCACCTGAATAAAATAAGGAGGAGTTGTAAAAAAAGAAAAAAAGAAAAGGAGATAGATAGACTGAGCTGTTTCACACCTCCAGCTTATCTCACAGTTGATGTGTTATCAAGTCTCTGAAATTTCCATCTAAACAAAGAAAGAGCAGATTTTTAGAATTTACTGGGTTGTGCGCTTTCAAATCTGTTCATCCTTCATGCCACTACTTTCACGTAGATTTTAATACCAAATACTCATGAGATGAGTGGTATTTCTAGACTTCTAACTCTGTCTTTCAGACCTTTCTGTCTTGATACACTAAAGTTGAAAATACTAATTTTTCCTTGGAGATCTGTGAGAAAAACATGGGAGGAAAAAATAGCTCATGGCAACAATTGTTATTTAGAAAAGAGACAAAATGTTTAAAAATTCAGTTTCTCAAAAGTTCTAAATGTA
The DNA here is from genome assembly GCF_000690535.1 of Cariama cristata. NCBI lineage: Eukaryota > Metazoa > Chordata > Aves > Cariamiformes > Cariamidae > Cariama > Cariama cristata. Next base: position 34,303 of record NW_009595300.1, on the reverse strand, counting down.
TATTAGTGATGCACTTGCTAACACCCAGCAGCAGTAGCAACCTACACAAAATGATACAAAATTCATTCTAAGTGCCAGTCCCAACTGTATATTCTTTAAATATGAAGAAAAATGTTAATGTAAAAGTTAAAGGTAGAAGTCAACTTTCTTTGTATGTACATGTGATTATCTTTGGAAGACTATTAAAGTTGGTTTCATTAAATGACTTCCAGTATTCATCTACAAAAACAATTGACAGTTTGTATCAACTACGTGCACATCCAAAGAAAAAAATTTGAAAGAAGAAACAAAGAGTAAGACAATTTTTTTAAATTATTATTATTATTATTTTCCTATCACTATAACTGGAATATATTAATTTCCTTGCAATCGAATTTATTGGGGATAAAGGCTTGGAGTATGAGCTGCTAAACAAAAAGTCAATCCACTGACTAAATCTACATACTGGCTTATTTGTGAGATTTTTTCCCCATGAATCTTACTTGTTACTTCCCAACAGGCTGAACACTGTCTTACATTTTGCTAGAGGTAAAAAATAAATAAAGGTTAAAAAATAAAACTCTGACCTAAGCCTTTCTGGCCTCCAAAAAAAGGTTTCGTTTCGACTGAGGATAGTAATTTCATCTGAACTATTTATGTACCTGCTCATCTCACTTCCTTTATAACAACTTCATGTGCATTGTATCAACATTATCAAGATTTTTTTCCCCTGAAAGAAGTACAAGCATAGTTTCATTAATATGGCAAAAAACCCTGAGTGAGTCAAAGTTTGGTAGGTATTTCATCAAAGAAGTGGTAGGCCTTTGGGAATATAAAAGCATTAGTCATTACAGGGAAATTAATCATGATCTTTACCTTAAATATCTTCTTCATGTCTGTGAAGAATAACAACTTGCTGTATCTAACTATGTTTTTAACTCAATCCACAACTGTAAGCAGAAATTAATTCCAGCATTCCAGTGACAAAATCCTATTTCCAAGGAACTATTAGGAAACAGGCTGCTGTTTTTCTCCAGCTGGCCATTCCCTGGTCTAGAAGAACAGTTTTAGTTCCTCCTTGAATGGAAGAACCACCTTATAAGACAGAAGGAAACTGAGTTTCTTCAGCTTCTCTCTAATTTCTCAACATAAGGTTTCCTGGAGGTCCGTGTCACTAGTGTGATTTTTGATGTCTGCAGATGCATGTCATAGCCATAGGTTATATGTTCATGTTTCACATGTATGGTTTTCAGAAAGCAGCATGTCTTCATTCTTAGGTTTTGAAAACACCTTCTTTCAAATGAAACAAAGTGAGTCCTGACCACATGATGTCACTGAAGCTCATACTTCACAAAAGCATGGGATTTTGCATTGCCATCCTAGTCAAAATGTAATACCCAGTTCTTCACATTAGCTTTAATTAGATCCAGTCATGTTCTTCAACTTGATGATAGTATAGACTTCTATGACTAATTATTCTCAGTAATCATACTGCTAATAAAAATCTTTGTATAGAGGAAATTGTTCATTAATTGAAAGTTAATCTCATGAGGCCATTTACTGATTTATCCATTTATGTTTCTGCTAAAAGCAAACAGCACATATACGTTTTTCAAAATAGCAGAAGCATAAAATATTTCTCTGAGATTATCTTGAGGCTATATGCCAGATGAAGAAAACTTAATTCTTCATCTCCAGCCATCAAGTCTCACATCAAAGAGCTATTCAAACTCTGAAGCGTATCATCAATCTATCTGCAGACAACAGCACTGCACAGATGTGAGTGCCGAAAAAGCCCTACCTACCTACTTCAGTGACCATGTCCATTTGGAACACTCATTAATACACAAGCAATGTCCCTCTACCTGCCAGGAAACACCTTGATTCCACTCTAAGGATTCAACATAGTTGCATCACAAAAAATATTAAACATTGTCCAATTCTTAGCAATTTCATCTCTGCTCTTCCAGTTGGTAACAGAACTGTAGGAGTGGCAGATCCTCCCTTGGTCCAATTTGACAACATTTCCTTTCTTCTTCAAGAATACAATAGGCTGCTTAATAGTGAATTCTTCTTCACCTTGCTTACCTTCCTTGATAAAACAGAGAGTCAATTACCATCCAATACAAAACTTTTTTTTCTGAACATATAGTCGCATGGAAATAGATCAAAGGCTGCCTAAAGTATCAACTGGCTGAGTTCAACATCTTCAATTAGCACAATGTGGATTGCAGCAAGGACTAGGACTAGAGATTGCCCTAGTAACATCATTCAGGTTTTGATGATGGAGGGCACTTGTTTACTTTTTTTCTCCTGGGCCATAGCAGCATGCGATAGATTTGATCACTAGAATTTTCTGATCCCCCACCAGAAGGAAAGTCTACTAAAATTCCTTCAGAGAGCCCATGTCTTGCCTGAAGGGATATATGCACAGTGCAGAGATGAAGAACTATACAACCCCTCCAGACTTCAGTTGCAGAAACATTCCTTTCATCAAAATTGGCTCTGTGTTAAGCCAAGATCAGTGAACTGTTGAAACTAAACTCAAGAGCAATAGTGGTGAGACCCTCTGAAAGCAGGTGATATTTTGAGGAATTGCCATTACAGTGTAGTCTTTTTTAGCTGGAAATACCCAGCTGTGAGTGTCTGAGCCATTCTTCAGTTTTATGATTCTCCGACTCCACAGGCACCTCAATGCAGAATCTGTCATCTGCTTGTGAATTTGACTAGAAGACTGTTCCATGCTTCATGTGATGACCTGGTTTCATTAATGTCTGCTACTGCAGTCTTCTGTCATGTACTTCCCTCATCATCCAGCCCTCTTGCCGGCCTCTCCTACCTTCCATGAAGTTCTTCCCAGGTGCTGCCACCACTGTACAACTTCACACTCCCATTTGCAGAAGACAACAGTAGCAGACACTAAAGGTTCAGGCATACTTCCTTCTCTTTGATGCACCATCTTTTCTATGACTCCTCCTGATAGAGAAACCATTCACAGGAAACTTCAAACACTGACATATGAAGCCGTGCATCTTCTTAGCCGACAAGATTTTCAAGAACCCTTCAAAATTCTGCTCTCTACATTGGATTCTCATAAAGTTTAAATATGTCTTTCCTCCAAGTGATCTATGTGCCCATCCCAGGGCATCTAAAAGACAGCAAAAACCTCCATAATAAGGATTTTTGACCACAATTCTGACACAGAAGAAGGGTACAGCTCCTTCATGTAACAGATCAAGCTTTTTAATGAGCTGCTTTGGAGCCTGTGATGATTTATGCCACAGTTCATGTCATTCTAAGTAAAAACACTCATTTGACCTGTTGTCTGATAACAAAACGATAACATTTATTTTTTTTTTTCGAAATTGCGGGGTTTTTTTTAAATTACATGATTGCCCTATGGGAGGGCAGGGCAGAAGTATCACTTATGATGAATCATGTGTCTATGACAATGGTTTAATGAAAACAAATTGTATATGCTGTTACTTCTAATCCAGAATTATGCTTTTCGTGATGTTTTGTGAAAATAAATGGAAAAGAGGCTCAGTTAGCTGGGCTGCAGTACACACAAAGGGGACATTTAATCTTGGTCACATTAATTTCTGGCATTCTTATGTTTTCCTATAACTTTAGTTTTTTATTTCATAAAGGTATAGTTCACTTGTGAAAGCTGTTATGGAACAAATAAGAAATCCTCTCAGACTTAGGTCAAATGAAAACTAAGCATTAACTAGTGCAGAGGCAGGAAAGCACTACTTTATTTTTTTTTCTGGGAATTTAAATTCTGCATTTAACAGGGGTAATGGTTGAGAGATAATCCCTGGAACCACTTAAGACACAAAACTTTGTTACTGCTTGTCCTTATCTGGATAATCAAATAATAAAGTCCAACTGGCTACCAAAGCAGAGCTTTCAAGCTAACTCTGAAATACTTTAAATGTAATTTGTTCAGTAAACTGCAGTACATTAAATTTCTATATTAAGTAAATTATAAGGAAGAGTGCACTTTGCAAAATTAAAAAGTGCTCTGTTAACTTATCTATTATTCCTCTGGGAAAGTTTCCAAAGTGTGTCTAGTACAATTAGATACTTTCTTTATGGACAGTCTATAGCCAGGAAAGAATTCTTGCAGCTCAGCAAATGTGTTTCCAGTATTGTTGTAGACTCCTTTTTATTTTCCAAGGTGAAACTCCCTGATCACAAGCACCATTTTTCTAGGTTGTATGGGCAGAGTGAAAACTTTGAGATAAAAATAACTACCTAACTCACTATCTGGCAGTTAGAATCAAAGAAACATTGATCACTTGCATGCTGTTAAGTGACTTTTTTTAAAAGTACTCTTTGGAAATGCATTTAGAACAAAAGTAATTAGGATACATGATATAGTGGATTTATTTCGGTAGAGTCTCACCACACAGCAACTAACAAATTGCTTTCATCCCATTCTATAGGATATAAATGAGATATTATTTTCAACAAGTTATTTTTATAAGAACAGATACCAGTGCTTCACAAGGATATGAAAAATGCTTGACCTAAATTTGTTTTTTTCTGTAAAGCCTGTCATTCTGAACTATTTTTTTACTGTTTGGATACTGAAGTCTGAGAGTGTAGGAGTCTCAGCCACCTATAATTTCAATGAACCAACTGATGGATGCTTTTTAGTTACAGTCTCTTCATTAGTTCCTGTAATGACAAAAATGTTATTTGCATGAGGTGTGCCTCCCTTTGGATCTTGCTAGACAAAATCCAAGAGGAAAAAAAAACAGACTTTTTACTGAGCAAGAAATGGCTGCAAAAAAACCCAGAAAGTCAACATAACTCAAAGGATTGTTATATTTGGTTAGTGTATGTTAGTCAGAAAAAGAAGCATGCTGAAACTGCATCTGTGGAAGCTTATAAAAGTATCAAGGTAAAGATTAAGGTCACAGCATAGTTGGACTTCCACATCAGCCACATTGAGAGCTCTGCAAGAGTTTGAAGACCATGGATGTTAGGTACAACAGATACCATCAGAAAGCTCCTCTCCCAAAGAAAAATTGCACCAACTGAGAAAGCATGAATACCTACAGCAGGGTACCCAGACTTCAGGTCAGTGATGTGCTTGCTAGAATTTCAGTGTCATCCTTCCCATTGTAAATATTCCCCCAGCTTCTTCTGCTTTTTAATGCTACAATCCCAGGCAAATTGACAAGGTTGCCTGTGAACAGTAGTCATGCTAAAACCACAAAATAACTAATAGAATGTATGTGGTCTTTGAATATCACAGCTCAGGCTTCTTTTCACTCAGCTATTAAAGATTTCAAGTCCTGGGTTGTGCATGACCTGCCCTTCAGCAGTTGACACATGGTTGGAACACACCTTCCGGGATATGTTAAAATAATGAAAATTTACCAGATGAGATAATTGTATGCAGTTGTCAGAGAGGACTTTGTCTATACTATGCTGTTGCTATAACTGGCTGCTGACTACAATGTGATTAAAAAGGTGCTTTCTATATATCTTTTGCATCTGCTTGAATGATGCATTATTTAAATAAGATCATGCCAAAGAGCCTTCTTACTGAAATATCTCTCAAGGTCTAAGACAGGTTTATCACCAGTTGAATACTCAGCAACTATAAATACATTAACAATTTTATTTCGAAACTATGCCTCTTCATGAGCTAGCTCTCCCAGGGCAAAGCCACAAGGTGGAAGACCACATACTGCATGTTGAAAAGCCTGTAGAAGAACAAACAATCGTTGATAGCTTTCTGGTTGGAGACAGCTGGTGCTGACTCAGGTAGAGTGGAGCCTGGCAGACACTGTCATTCACATCCTCAACCCCTTTGAGGAGTTAGCTTGAAAAATAAGCTCTAGAGATGCATGTATGTGTGTCATCATGCCAGCTGTCAGGACTCTGACAGTCCCACCTCAGCATGTGAGTACTGGATCAAGGCAACAAGGCCAAGAAAAAGAAAGTGTTATCTTGTCTTTCTGAGCATTGGAACAGTGTGGTGTCAGTAAAGACACCATGTAGCATGAGTTCTGATTCCTTAGCTCAGGCACTTCTTTGCCAGTTCTCGATTTCACCAAGACAATGCCAGATCTGTCACACACAGTCAAGCTGAGGAACATCAGGGGAAAATCCCAGTCATGCAAGAAGCAGTAATAAAGACCAAAGAGTATCATCCAGCCCACCTGGAAGCTGCAAATGTAATGAGCTATTTGGAAAAGATCATGACAACCTCCAGCTCAAGTGACTCTTGTTTCTGCCAAATATGAACTAGTTCTGTACCTCGCTGAGCTCACTACACACATAGTAGGTCTTGCTGAGTGGTGGAAGTCTAATGCTAGCTCACTTCCACATCTTGCAAACCTGGCTTTGTCTTCACTTGGAGCTCTTCCCAGCAACGTTCTTTCCGAGAGGCTCTTCAGCTACACTGAGGATGTTACATCTAAAAACAGATGCCAGCTCCTGCCAGCAAATGCAAAATGGCTTGTCGCCTTGAAATGTAATCTGCCCACGCTTGAATTTTGTATCAGTGGCTATTTGTAATTTTTTACCAGATTTTTCGGGATACTTGTGTACATTATGAATCTGATTTTTACAGAAATTTTCTGGTAGTTATTACCACATAAACTAAAGTGCTTATCAGATATTCCCCATTTTAATTTTTAAGTAGATCTACAAGTATTGAAAACCAAGCAGCAATTTGCTTCACTCCCTAGGATTCTTTTCCCTTCTATTCCTCAAGTCTATGAAACATTTGTTACAGGTAGCATATATAAAATGCATTGATAGACATTTGCCTTCCCACTCTTCCCTACAGAACAATCTTTAAACCTTTTGGGATGTGTGCTGCAAACAGAATTTTAATTTTCAGTATATGTACATTTAATGCATAGCAGATGATTGAACTGCTACTCTTGTTTGCTTGAAGTCTTATATGGTGGATAACTTAGGAGGATTGCTGTGAAAAGTAGGGGGAAAAAAATCTTACTATTTCATACTCTGTACTCCAGTCACAGGACTGTATTTAATCTTAAGAGGGGAAGAAAACGCCTCCTATTTAGAGGAAATAGTAAATGACAACCAGTTCGTCACCATCTCTAACTGTAAGCATTTGACCTAGGTGCTCTGGACCACTTTCTGGAAATACTTACCCCTTCCCAACACTTACAGCACGACAGGTTATACATGAAATAGGGTCCTCAAAAAGGTGTCTGAATTTTAGCATAGTTAGATAACTACAATAATCTTAATTCATGACAGTCCATTAATGTAAATTTTCCAAAACAAATTAACTTGCTTAAAAGAGCATTACTTGATGTCCCCCTTCCCTCCTTTTGACCTCCAGGAGATGCGTTCTGCTGCCACACCATCCCATCCTTTCATTCCCACAGCTCCAGCACCAGGATGCAGCCTCTGGACTTCTCCCACTCACCCTGAAACCCAAAGGCAAGGAGGGAGGGCCAAAAGAATTTTTTGCCCAAACCAGGAGTCCATTCCCAGCCTCCCAGCTTTAAACAAGCACCTGCATTGCTTTTGACATCCAGAATGTGGATGAACATTACATTTGTGGACAGGAAGGTAGTTTTCCTGAGTGATCAAACTGGCAAATGAATGCGTGGGTCTTCACACATTCCATGTAGTGTCCAGAAGTCAGGAGCTGACTTTTTGAAGGCTGCATTATATTGCAACTGTCACAGCTTTATTAGGTCTCTATTAAGCTGGAAGGTTAAGCGCTTTCCAGTGGTGGACTGTATTCACTGGGTGGTCATAGATTCTGAACATTAACATGGTGTAGTAAGGAGAGTAAATCTGTGTCCAGGGCACCTTTCAATACCCCCCATCTTCTTGCCACTGTACCAAAGTAGCACATCCCAGCTTCTATGTAGACCTGACAGTATGCTAGAAGAAATGTCTTCTCACTCATCATCACATTGTTAGTAAACAAGGGACATTAAGCAGTGTTTCTGTTCAACAAAGACCCTGCTGGGTAATTTTGGATCATTTACCCCCAGTTAACCATTAATTGCTACATAAAATTTTAATCTCCATTTAAACAGACTATAGCTCTGTATCTGTTTCTGTGTCAGCCTCAAGACAGTAGTAACTTTGCAGCTGTGGAATACTGATTGTTTTGTATTTCCTAAACAGAAAGGCAACATCATGAGCAAACAGAAAATGTTAAATGAGGAATTAAAAAAAAAAAAAAAAAAGCCATTGTAAAATAGAAAGAGCAGGAAGGGGAGGAAAGGGTAAGAGCAAGAGGAAGGCAGAAAAGTCAGGGAAAGGAAAGTTTGAAAAGTGAAATTTTTTTTTCTTAATCTGTTATTAGGATAAATATTGCCTTGAAAGAGACCAACAGGTTGTTAAGCTCCCTGAATAACTTTTTTAAAAAAATATTAATATCATCAGTTAAACAAAACCTAAAGAGTTTTGTTCCCATACCACTGTCTTCTGTGGCTCTTGAGCATAAAGATCAACCACCACGGACTCCCAACACTGGTGTTTTCTGCTGGGCTCTGTCATAGGCTCTAGTCTCTTGGCAGTACTATCCGTAGTATGGTGACTAACGTTAAAATAGACATATTGATTCAGAACACCACATCCTTAACAAAACCCTAAATAAAAATAGCACATTTATAAACGTCTCCCCTTGACGTAATCACAAAGGATAGAAGGAAAACTCGCCATTTCTCGGGTGCACCTGTGCACACACACGCACACACAGAGGGGAAGCCTCCTAGCTTCATGCTAGGTAGTGGCAGGAAGGGACTGATCTACACCTACTGAAGTGAAAAGCAGGTCTCCCGTGGGCAAAGTCAAATGCAAAGCGAATAGCTCCTTGGAGTCAGAGTTCTAAAGAAAGACGGAAATAAAGAAGATCTAGGGCTTCCCTCAGCCAGAGTGTGAAATCTCAGCTCCACTGATGTCAGTGGGAGTTTGTTCCTGACTTCAGTCGGGCTAGAATATTAACCAGCATGTTTAAGCATAAAGAAAAGAGGGCTTTTTTTAACAAATTTTACTACCTTCTTTTATCCTGAATGTCAGGGAACTTACTCCCAGCTTCAATTTTATGTTTATACAAAACCTCTCTTTCTGTTTCTCCCTCTTCTCGGACTCTGCAAGTTCTACATGTAGTCCTAGGCAGTATTTAATCCTCATTTCTATCCTGAATTAAATAAGGCACTATTGAAATGTCGAGCTGTGTGTAGGCCCTCTAACTAGAAAATTTTTTTTGACTTTCAGATAATTTGACATGATCCTGCTCCTCAGCCCTCATTGTCATGTCTTTTCAGCAAAAGTACCTGTTTTAGAAATAGCTTGACATATAAAGGATGTCTACATACAGATACATCACTAACAATAAATAGCAAAAAAACCCAATGCATTTTAGTAATATGCTTCTCTTCAGTAAGAAATACTCGCAGGCAAAAGTTTTAAAAATTGGTAGTTCTTATGTTCTTTGTTAATTATACAAAAATAATTTCCTTTACCACAAAAATTTTATTACAAATTACTATTTTTATTATTTTTGTATGCTGTTGATCTAAAAGCAAAAGTGCAAATCTTCAGATTAAGATGTATTTATGGCATATTTAAACAGACTTAGGAAGGCATATATCCACATTTTAATTAATAGGCTTTCAAAGGCAGATACTGGTAAACTATCTATCTGGACACAAATCTGTTCCCTGGTCCTCAGAAAACAGACAAGATCTCTCACAAATTAAATATAAATGTAAATGAGGGAGATAATTTGTTTCTTTTTCTGAATAAAAGTAAGGAAAAAATTGAATGTTCTTTGTTAACTGACTTCTATGTCAAGATAGAAATAATGAACAACAGCCACAAGGAGCTATAAGACTTTCTTATCCAGATATATAAGGAATATCTGAGGACAAGGATGTTATGTAGGTTTTTCTATAATGTGAGACAATAGTGGAAATAAATGGATTTTTATGAGCCATATGAAGATTTTCCAGACAAACTGATGCCAAGAGTAGTCTGCCAGAAAAACTTGGGCTTTCTCTGCATGATCTCCAATATTACTAAAATCCTGGACAACACACAGCAAATACAGTCTAGGAAATTCAGCTATAACTTATGTAGTTATAATGTACTCCCCGATGATCAAAATGTTGAGGAACACAGTGAAGGGAATACTGATTTTTTTTTTTTTTTTAATTGACAGAGGAACTATTAGTAAGGCACTTTTCTTAGATATATATTTGCTTTTTATTTTAAAACACCTTTGGCTGGAGTAAATTCAGTGTCAGTAGGATTAAATCCACAGCATATCCCTGAAGATTCGATCAAAATTATGAAGCTGCAGGAGAAACATGCATAAAAGTAGCTGGTTTTCAACATACTCTGGAAAAGCAAAGTGAGTGTTGCTCCTTTCAGTATATAATGGTAGAAAAAAAAGTGCATCAGTCAATTGCTGCTGTGTATGAAGAGAGTTCAAATAACACAAATATCCTTGCTCATCACCTCCTATATATTTTGAAGAGCATGTAATGAAATGTCTGAGTAGAAGATTTCTAAGATCGCACCAGTGTATTCAGCTAACATGACAACTCAACTGAATTTGGAACACGAACTTCAGACAGCAGTATGGTCATTCCTCATTTATGATTTGGGTTTATTAATGCTCCTATAATGCAATTAATAAAAGCCATATTACATGATGGTCTTCAGAAAAACTCCTTAAATCCAGAGGATGTACTTCACCAGCAGGACAGCAAAGTCACAAAATAAAACTGCAAGTTAACCACCAAACCTCTTAATTCTGGATTATGTAGTGCACTTTTTCCTGAAAATTGCTCTAATACAGTACTAGCAAAAATACCAAAATGAAAAGGTTGTCAGCTAACATGCAGTCCGAAAGAGGCACATTTAAAAAAAAAAGCCATGAGTCAACAAGTTGCAAAGCCTCACTTAGAAGTTTGACTCAGAGGTATCACTTAAGGCACACACATTGCACTGGGGTTCAGATTCCCACTACAGCTCGCTGGCGGGAAGTGTCATCACTTAACTCTTCCCTGCTTTCCATCAGGAACTCACCGCATGGGTTTCTGCTCTGTGCCACCTGGCAGTTCTATTTCCGTAACAGTTCAGGGAAGAACCTCCAGAACAAGTGCTTCCTCTCTGTGATCTTAAATGGTGAAACACACACCGCTTGCAGTATTGCAAAATCCTGAATTGCAGGTAGGTTTTGGCAGTCCTAGTCAGTGGCTAGTTTTTGCTTAATCTCACAGGTCTCAGCATAGACGTGCAATGTTGATGGCGAATTAAACTGAACTATATAGTCCGAACAAATGATCCATGCTTATGCCATGGTCCCAAAGATCCTGCATATTTAACAAGACTTCCTGTTCTGCATTTCTAGTTTATTGTAAAGCATGCATTTGTATTTGGTACAATTCCAAGCAGTATTTACCCATAATTTGCAAGAACTTGAACTAAAATAACAAAAATGCTATTTTCTGTTCTTGCTGCCTCAATATCTTCCCTATCACCACGATTTTATGTGAGAAAGGAGTCACCTGTTACTTCTTTCACTTTCTGGCTCAGTACGAGTACAAATTCCTCCTCTCAGTCTCATGAGATGCTAAAGCGCTTTCTCATAAAAGCTTCTGTACCACAGTCATTACTTTGTTTTCATGGAGAGATTGTGACAGGACCAGAAGGAATAGTAAAGCAAGAAAAAATTAAAAACTGACTTTGGGATAGGACAGGAAACAGATAAAATTCAAATGTTTGTTTTTCAGGACAGAATTAAAGATACATGAAATTGATGGTTGACAATCATTTATGGACCTTGAATGATTGATTGCAAATTAGATTTAAACTTACCATTATTTCAGAATCATTTGGAATCTGAGCTGAATATTTTCCAAGGCCTAATAGTAGGAATTTGATAACATTATGCAAAGTAGTATATCCAGCATAATACTAAACCACCATAGAATAAAACAGAAACAGCAATCACTGCTATAATATGTAGGAGTTGAAGGCGTGAAGCAAACACAAGCCATTGATAAAAGTCAACATTTGCCAGCCATTACCATACAGTTACTGCAGATATCTCCCATTCTAAGGGAAGAAAAAAACAACGAATTGTTATATACTACTATGAAATAACTGATGGCATGTTTATGACCTTTTCAGATCAAAAGCAAATTACAGCTTATAATGAGAATATTTACACAATAATGTGAATTCAGTATGCTGCATATCAAATTTAACCACAAATCAGAAATTGGAACGGTAAAATGCCACACAGTACTTCATTATGATTCAGGATAGCCAGGTGATAATTCTAGTGCTTTGCTGATTATAATTTCTTTAGCACACAATGTAATGAAAGAAAAAATGGGAACAGTGGAAACATTTTGGCATGATTAAATGGCTACTGTGTTCAAACAAAAGTTCTGATCTAAATCTATTCTGAATTAAATAGCTGCCAGAAAGAAGATTAATCTAACGCCTGGGCAGTGGAATGGGACTTGTGACTTGGCTTCCCTTTCCAGTCCCATGGGACTCTGCACCAAGCCATTATTTTTTAGAGTTTTCATATCCATTTGTAAAATGGACATCATCATATATTTTACAGCCAATGTACTGACTTAGTAACACAATCAGAAAACAGTAGTGTATCTACCTTTTTCCAACAGCAAATCTAACACAGAGGGTCCTAATGTAATTGTATGTGGGCAGCATGATGTAAGAATTAAAATTTAACCCAAATAAAATAGATATTTGACACACAGAGATCTTTTTTATGTATTTTAAATAAATAATCAAACTAAATCAGCATGATTCAGTTAAGTTTTATTAACCTTTCTGCTCCATATCTTTACAACTACAATATAAACAAAAACTTATATTGTCAAAACACTGAGTCTAAATTGTATTGCTTTATTTCTACTACAATAAATCTAGCAGATATGGCTGTGTTAGAAACGCATAGCAATATTTTGCAGATGGAACTAACCAGACTTGGGGGACCGGTCAACAGCTTCAAGGGCAGGGCTGCCATTCAGGCTGAAGAAAGGGGTAGGCAGGAGCCTTATGAAAGTCAGCAAGGAGAAACGCAAAGTCCTACAACCCCTTGCAATGACAAGGGGCTGGGAACTGACTGACTGGGGAGAGACCAAGTTTCATATGAGCCAGCTATGTGCCTTAGCAGCAAAGAAGGACAACAGCATCCTTGGCTGTATGAACAGGAGCACAGCCAGGAGATCTAGGGAAGCAATTATCCCTCTTTACTCAGCCCTTGTTCAGTTTTGGCCCCCTCAGTACAAGAAAGGCATTGATCAACTGGAGCAAGTTCAGCAGAGGGTCACCAGGACGCTCAGGGGCTGAAGCACTTGCCCTGAGGCTGGAGGAGCAGGGCTTGTTCAGCCTGGAGAAGAGACACCTTCATGGGGACCTACCAGTAGATGCCTGTGCCTACAAAGAAGTTATGCAGAAGAGAGAGCAGGCTCTTCACAGTGGTGCATGCCAGAAGGATGAGCAACAAGTGACATAAAGTGAAATTAGAGCAGATCTGACTGCATAGAAGGAGAAACTTTTTCCCCATGAGGACAGCCAAGCATGGAGCAGGCTGCACAGAGAGGTTGTGCCATCGCCATCCTTGGAGGTTTTCAAGATCTGACTGGATAATGCCCTGAGCAACTTGGTCTGATTTCACAGCTGGCTCTGCTTTGAGAAGGAGGTTGGACTAGAGATCTCCTGAGGTCCTTTCCAACCTCAATTATTCTGTCGTTCTACGATTCTGTAATTAACTGAGCATGAACCCTAAGCTGTAGAGAAATTAAATTGCTTTCTTCTTACCCCAACCCCCTGCCAAACTATTCTTTTATTAATTATTTTTGAGTAAGGACATGGAGCACTAGTTTGTAGTATTCTCCCGTAAATAAAGCTATGCAACTTACATTATTTGACTGACAGCACAAAATTTGACATAACTGGTGCAGTGAAGAAAGCATGTGGATTTATTGCCAGCTGTGTACATTTTTATATTGAAACTGCCTGTGACACAGATCAATTTAAGAAAGAAAGAAACCAAGTCAGTAAACTATTGCACAGCTGGATACACAATCAAGGACCAGTTTCCTGACTTTAAATTTCCTGCATATTTACTAAAGCATTGCTTCATGCACTTTTCTCTTGTAGCTCCCAATCTTAAAGGCAATAGAAACTGCAGGAGAATAAACTGTGAAGTTCAATAGTTATAATCTTATCCTAAATTGCATTATACATTTCTAGATGGACCTTTAGTAATTCCCATATAAGCAGTTCGGTGGAATCTCATGCACAGAAATCAATAAATTATGTTATTGGGCAAGGGCTTGGACGTGGAGGTAGAAGACTCTCTGTACATATTCTGTCAAATGGAGTTCCCAGATGACCTGCACCTTTGGAAGCTTTAGAAAACCAAATGGAAATGATTCTGCGAAGAATGGAGGCCGTGATCGCTTCACAGCCTATTCATATTCCCTTGTCCTTCCTGCCTGCTTGGCCAGGATTTTCTATTTTGACTTCACATAGAGAAGGTTAAGCATACAAAACCCACAGATCTTTTATCCACCTCAGATGCAAGCTCATATGTCTTCCCTAGTGGCTGAACATGTATACTGTGCTCACAGTAGCCCTGTGCTAGGCTGCACAAGGGAGTTTTGATCATGTTTGATTTAGTTTTTAGGCTATCTAGATCAAATGAGAGAATAACCATAATCAGCCCACCCAGAGGAAAAAGAGTTAAGACAGTCAGGGCTAAGTTGTAGCTGTTTTTCTCTCCTTAGTATTCATCTTCCTGAATACAACCAGGGTGGCTTATTGGCTCTCCTATCCTGGATATTGACAGAATGAGGTAGAAGCTAATGGCTGAATGAAGCAATGGGCCTTGTAGCAAAAAAGCAAAATAAGCACATTGCACACAGCTCTATTTTTTATTAAATACAGTTTAGAGCCTGGCATTAAGGGTGTTGTTTTTTGTTTTTCTAAAAATCCCAGATCGTTTGAGGACAGGCTGCCAAGTTCATCCATCAACTCAGCCACTGAAATATTTGTGTTCTAAAAAATTTATGCAGCATGAGTTCTCCACAACCTGCAACTGCGGGGACTTTTATTTTTAAATTATAGTCTTCCACTTCAATTCAATCTTTTTTTTAAAAAAGGATAGGACTGTGTTTGAGAAAAACAAGTTTGCCTTCTGTGGGCTACATGGTCTTGAAAAGAACAGGTATCTTCTACAGGATGGAGGTCCTAGAAGCTGGAGGATGGGAATTTTTGGCATATATTTAATTGTGCCCGTTAGAGTTACAATTTTCTTCCAGGAAATCTCATTTTCTATTACTATGAGTGAAAATGTTCTACAATGAACTCTGACTTCTCAGAAACAGAATTTTAGACAATGAAACGTTTCATTCTACAATAAACATACACCTTCGACTTTTGTTTTCATAGAATCACAATAATTCAGGTCACAAGCAACCTTGGGAGGTTATCTCATCCAAGCTCCTGCTCAAAGCAAGTTCTATGTTCAATAAGCAAATATAGGCTATGTATAATGATTATGCTGGAACTTAATTAGCCTGAAAAAGATAGAATCCTAACCTCTGTCCAGTTCTTTTTAGTGTAGAAGGATGACATGCAGTCTGAAGTGTACAAGAATATAGCCTGCATTGTGAAACAAAAATAGATCTGACACAAATGTCATAAAGCATAAAACAGTACAGCGAAGTTGAAAAGGTAAAGCTGAAGTTTGCACATGAAACTAATATAGACAATTTGTGTTGAAAATCTCCCTTTATGACAAGTTTTTCTTTTCAAAATAATTCAACTTTTTTTAGAACTGTAAAGGGGAGAAAACACTGATGTCAGATAAGAAAGTGGTTATCATCAGTTTATTAAGGAAACATCTATCAAAATGCATTTCAAATACATTAAAGTCTGTGCAAGTATCGACACAACCTTCTGATTTTATTTAGTTATAAATAAAAAGAGAATAATGTCAGAGAAATTCCTTAATTTCAGGGTTCTTGTTGCAGCAGTCGTTTATGTTACTAGTACGAAATATACAAAAGCAGTTTCACTCAGCTGTGACTGCAGCATTGCAGTGGGCTCACAGCTGGCTCCTGGGCTTTCCCTGGCTTGCACTCTCAGGAGCTGCAATTTTGGAAAGCAATGCATTAAGTGCAAGGACTACCAGAGGCTCCTGGTTCACAGAACAGTGTGGCCAACCTTGTAACATGTCTCACCTAGGGAGAGGACTCCTTGCGCAGCATTAGCTTATGAGAAACTTGTGTACTATTTAGTCTTTACCTACAATGGCTTCAGTGAGCGAAACTTCTGCCTCTTCATCAGCCACTTCTACCTGGCCATCATAACTGCACCAATACAAGCAGAAAACATTCCCTGTGCCCAGACGGCTTCACGAGTTCATAGTTTGGATACTAACAGCCCTGCCTGCAGTGCCATTTCAGCCATACTAGTCTGTTGCTCTTAAAACTGTTTACAACCATGAAAACCTAAGCTGCTACCTAGACCTTTTGAACGTCGAGGCTGAATAATATCTGACTGACATGAAACCTGCAGAAGATAACGATGATATATCATTATTATCATTAAGATGCCAAAGCAGTGGAGTGACTCCTCTCCAAATTCAGTTAGTTTTCCTCATCACACCGTAAGACAAAAGTGCTCACTGACACTAAAATTCTCTGCAAATCCCAGTGCAAGGTGTCTTACTTTTCTTAGTCTAGTAAAAGGCAATACAGGACAATCAGTAGCCAATACTGTATTTGATAGCTATATGAATGTTATGTTATTCTTGCAACAGGCAAACCAGTAGCTTCATTAAACTTGTAACAGTATTATTCCTAGCATGTGGTAGCAAACCTGCTAGTTATGCATGATAGGGTAACTTTGTAAAGTAAGCCATATGTGGAAGTCTAATTGTTATTTGTTTATTAAGCTAATTGTAAAATTGTTGATTGTTAATAATGCTAAAAATTTCCAAGAATTAGTTAAATATGGTGGTTGTTTTCTATAATGAACCAACCTCACACATTCTAAGCAAATATTCTCATATCCTGCACTAAGCTAAGCCTTTAGCATTCTTCAGAAGTTTAGCCTCTATAAGACTAAGGACTAAGTAAATGGCAGCATGCATATACATAATCAGATAAGTAGTTTAACCATTCTAAAAAAACTTTTGAAAGCAAAAGATTTCTACATGCTGAAATACAGACTGATGGAACAGAAAATTAATGGAATTACTTTAGAGAATGTTAAAAACATGATAAAATTCTCAGTTTAGATACAGTAAGCAAACAATTTGCCTTTTATTTAGATACAGAGGACAGTTTCACTGGAGCTGATACATCTGAAAAAATATATGGCTAAAAATATTTTTGCAGTTACCACTTGCAGAGATAAAAGCCACAAAGAGTTGGTCAAAAGCTTGTAAAGAAAAAATACTTAAACTGAAAATTCCTGCCAACAAAAATTACAATGTAAACAGCTTTCTTTTTTCCTCTGTACAATTTTTAAAGCAAGCTCTCTTTAACTGATGAAGAGATTAATTTCTTTTTTCTTTTTTACAATATCACACAAACACAACAAAAATACACAAATAAAACTTTGAATACACCAACACCCTGAACTGCACATACAACTGTTACTGGCTCAGGCAACACTTAGTGACAAAGCTTATGGCTTTCCATCTGTCACCCAAAAAGCCAGCAATAACACAGTACAGCCTCAGCACTGAGCTCAGTGACCTGCTGGATGGGGGTAGGCAGCTGTCCTTATCTGGCTGCTACAAAGTTGAGGATGGAGAATGGCTGTTCGGCACAGCCTGGCCATGCAAAAGAGGGGACGACTCATCCCAGTTAGGGAAACTGTCCGCTTCACTCCAGAACCATTACTTGGTAAGATCAGGAGATCAGCCCACAGGACGGAGGGAGCACTGGGAGAAAGAAGAGATCGTGGAAGTCGATTGCAGTCCAGAAAGCCAGCCGTGCCCTGGGCTGCATCCAGAGCAGCGTGACCAGCAGGTCGAGGGAGGGGATTCTCCCCCTCTACTCTGCTCTGGTGAGACCCCCCCTGCAGTACTGCCTTCAGCTCTAGGGCCCCAACACAAGAAGGACATGGACCTGTTGGAGCGAGTCCAGAGGAGGCCAAGAAGATGATCCGAGGGCTGGAGCACCTCTCCTATGAGAAAAGGCTGAGAGAGTTGGGGTTGTTCAGCCTGGAGAAGAGAAGGCTCCGAAGAGACCTTAGAGCAGCCTTCCAGTACTTAAAGGGGGGCTTATAAGAAAGATGAGGACAGTCTTTTTAGCAAGGCCTGTTGTGACAGGACAAGGGGTAATGGTTTTAAACTAAAGGGAGATAGATTCAGACTACATATAAGAAAGAAATTTTTCACAATGAGGGTGGTGAAACACTGGCACAGGTTGCCCAGAGAGGTGGTAGATGCCCTGTCCCTGGAAACATTTAAGGACAGGATGAACGGGGCTCTGAGCAACCTGATCAAGTTGAAGATGTCCCTGCTCATTGCAGGGGGTTGGACTAGATGACCCTTAAAGGTCCCTTCCAACCCAAACTATTCTGTGATTCTATGATTCTATGAAGTTCAGAAGGACCTTTCTTTTCTGATTTGTTGGGAGCCCTTGGAAGTAGGTTACGTTCAGTCCAATTTCTTCAGCCCATGTGAAATGAACTGTTCTCCTCAGCACAGGCAAAATACACCATTTTGTGCATGTAAAGAGTTTCCTAAGCCAAAGATAAAATTGTATATCGATGTGAATCCTAGTTCTTCCCTAGAAACCAGCCTTTTAAAGTGCAAATGCAAGGCAAGGGTAACAGTTTAATAAAAAGCCTAATGTAGGGCTTCCATATTGCTATCTGCGATCCTCTACGGAAAAATACATGCAGTCTATGTGCAATGACTGCATTGAACTGATTGGCCATCAGAGAATCTGTTAGTGTTCCTGCTGGACTGGAGGACATCCACAAATCATTGAAAAATACTCAAGGTCTTCAGCTTGTGCCCAGATGAGGTTTTTTTATTTAAAAAGATGGCACAACTAGGGGAAGACCAGATATATGATTGCGGTAGCAAAGAATAATTTTCATAAACAGACAAAAGTTGTAATTAGTTGAAACCTTCCTTGTCTGTTTGTATAATATTTTTGAGCAGATGGCTTTGGCAAAGAGCTAGGATTTGCACGCCCACTTGCATTTTGCAGTGATAAAATAAAGATGAAAGACATATCTTAGGTCATCCAGTCCATTGCCCTATCAGTGAAGGATTGATCCCTGCAACATGCAAACCAGCAGCCAACTATTTGCCATCTGACGCACACAGCTATCCAAACAGAAGGGATCTATAGGGAAGATCACCAGGCATATAGAGAGGGAGGTGAGATGCATAAGAAATCAGAAACGTTTACATTGGTAAAGGAAAAAATATTTACTGCAGAAATTGCCTCATGGAGAGTCAATAGTCACGAGAGAGCAAGGCTTGAGTTATAAAAATTAAATGCTTTGTAAGATGGGGATTTAAAACATCTCATAGTAAATTGTTGGTCTTACCATCAATGCAGCAGTGGCGTCTCTGTTGCTTCCAATATTTTGAAGAAATGACAAGAGAATTAGATTCATCCTTGCAAAGTTAGAATTTTTGCAACCACAGTTGACAGCAGAGCTTTCATGCAGCCTTTCTGATCCTGAAACACAGGCAGTTGGTAATGCTCTCACACATGGATTATGAGAGATGTGCGTAATGGTGACTGCTCCAGAGATTTCTAGAAAACATTTTATTTCACTTATTTACTGTTTATTCAGCACTATAGTCTGCTCTATTTTCATTACTAAATTTCCTTTCTTATATGCTGTTTGTTTCTAAAAGTTCTCCCTGACGGATGTCTATGGTCAAAACCAGACCCAAATAATTATTTAGAATGTCCCTAACATAAGGATTTAGATTGTCCCTTTCCTTTTTACATTTAAATACATAGCCATTCTGCAGGTCTTTTACCAGTTCAGCTCCTACATAATCTGTATTTAGCAGTTTCATTTACTATAAAAAGCATGCAATACTTCCTGTAAAGAACAGTTCTGCAAAACAAAGGCAAAACACGCATAACTCCATACTGTGTGTCAGTCCACACAAGTGAAGATCTTCATTGTTTTTTATTTATATATACATTTAAAAAAAAAAAAAAAAAAAAAAACCCAAAAAAACCAAAACCTTTCCATTTCATTTTCTCTCTCAGATATGTACTTAGCATCTAAATATTCTAATTATTATTTGAATGATGGTAAGTGAGAAGCCCCAGTAGCATATTGATGAGTCCTTATCACACCTCTAATTCTCATTTGTGCACTCCTAAAGCCCCTTTTGAGCTTGTATTTCAGCATTTTC
The DNA here is from genome assembly GCF_000690535.1 of Cariama cristata. Classification (NCBI taxonomy): domain Eukaryota; kingdom Metazoa; phylum Chordata; class Aves; order Cariamiformes; family Cariamidae; genus Cariama; species Cariama cristata. The sequence continues at coordinate 13,890 of NW_009595300.1, read as the reverse complement.
CTAAAAATAATGGGAGCTATAATTAGAGCCTAGTAGTAACAAGACTTAACAAATAACAGTCAAAAGAGAGACACCGACAGCTAAAATACGAAGAGGAGGAATATCAAGGCCATATATCAGTGAGAACTCTCTATAAATCAGAGCAGCACAAACAGTGCTCAGACCTCTGGTAAATGTGTACATCAGAAATGCATAGGTTAGATTGACAGATTAGATAAATAAGTCTATTCCTTTCTGTCTGAAAGGGAAAAGATACAATGCCAGGAACACACATTACAATAGAAGCTTTTGGCTTATTACTCAAGGAGGGAATAATTTGAGACCTTTTCTTTAACAATGCAATGGAAAACAGTCCTTTACATGCCTTCCATGGATTTTCTCACCCTGCAAGGCTGCTGCCATTGAATAACACAGAGCTCATATCCACCAAAAAAAAAAAAAAAAAAAAAGTAAAAAAAAAATTGATAAAGAAAAGAAAAAAGATAATTCTTTCCTTCAAGAGAGGTGGCATTTTACAATTATAGACCTGTAATACCTAGACTTAACCACATCATACTCAAGACATGAAAACAAATCTAATAAATATACTTCTGGCTAGATAACAAAGCTAAGTACTAGCTAGAAAGCTTACTTCTGCTTTACTTTCATCTGCTTACTTCTTTTTAGATTTAGCTGGATAGAGACTCTGAAGTAAGGGAAACAGAAATTAAAACAACAGGAAAAAATTACTTGTGCATAAAAGAATAGCACAGAAAAGGCCATGGCCTGTATCAGTTTTTCCCACAAGCAAAATACCATTTTGTATGTCCTATCATAGCACTTCATTGTCTTCCAACATTATGAAATACACCTACACCTTTCTGAGGTGGGATACTGAAGGACAGAGGCACTAAGCATCTTGCTGAAGGCTGTTCAAATACCAGGTGCAAAGTTGAGGGCAAACAACTCAGAGTCGGCGTCCTCCCAACATTGCGTTCTTTCACTGTAAGTGCGTACTTTCTCCTATTCCTGAGATCAGAGACGACTCAATATACCAAAGAAAATCCTGCAGATTTTGAAGCAGCTGAGCTATTTTCTAGACTGAAATGTCTGCTAAAATACTCTGTTTACTTTGGTAACCAGACTTCTACGGCATTGCAAAGCTGACGATTACATAAAGCAGCACAAAGTCCCACTGACTGTCAAAAGGAAAGTGATGATAATAACAGGTACTTCTTGTTCTGCCTTCTCCAGACCATGAAATCTCCTTTGATACTAACAAAAATAAAGCACACCAAGTTAAAATTTAAAAAGTAATTTCTCCAGTAAGGATGAAATTGCAGAAATTATGTCACACATCAGCAACCTGACTATAACAAAAATTGCCCCAAAAGTGGAGGTTTTGTCTAGTTTATTCACTAAGCAGGCAAAACCAGTGATGATACGGCTCTGCGTGAATTCAGTGCTACTGAAAAATCCTGACTTGTTTTACATTTTACTCAAGTAAGGGATATAGTCTGCAGTAGTAGTAATACTCATTATTAAATTATTTAATCCTTTGTATTTATTCTGAACCTTCCTTATGAGCATTTGAAAAGTCTTATAGGTATTGACTTATTCAGCAATGCTCTACAATGTAGGAATGCATTTATATTTCTGCTTCATGGAAGAGGAAACTGCTCAGATTGCATATGAGATGGTATTTGAAAACTGTAGTAAGGTAAATACAACTGAACAATTTTGCCTATGTTTATGCATTATTACTTGTTGGTTGTTACTGGCAAAAAATTTTTTTAAAATTATATTTAACGTATTTAACCCTTTTGAAATACAGCCCTGCTTTGAAACTTATAACCTAGTGGTGGAAGAGGGAGGACACTAGCAAGTACAGTAAATTGGAATTACATTGATGCGATAAGAAACATTATCAGTATGAAACACTACATGTAGCAGCAGCATGATGAGAGATGAAACAGAAGAATAATAAATACAGAGGTGATCACCAGACCAAACTTAGTGCCTATATTCTGGGAAGTTTTTTAATAGTCCTACTTCCTATGAAAAGCTGATAAGGATGTGGTTGGCTCTGCAAAAAAACTCGTAACTGAGGAACAGTTCTGTATGGTCCTATCTAGTATGAAAGACAATCAGTTCACAAAACCTACTATTTCTTTCTTAATATCCCAAACAAAGTGATATTCTGCAGCATTCTATCAATTTACTATTGCAAAACTGGAATAGATCTAAAATTGAGTACACTGAGATGAAGTCTAGAAGCCACTCCCTTCCCTTGCAAAAGCTACATAGGAGAGCCTATTTATTAAGGTCTATTCTGATGCTCCAGAGACTCTAATTCCAAATGCTGTGGTGTTCAGTTTCTATCACAATAGCAGCTTGTTCGATACCATGAAAACTATTCCTTTTATTGGCATGTCTTAACAACAGAAATACAAAGTTTCATAGTTTTGCAATAAATAAAAAGGTTGTTATACAAAACCTTTATATTCTCCCAATTTACAAGACTGTCTTTGTCAGAGCAGTGCTAAAACAGCCTTATTCTAGTAGGCTAAAAATTTGGAATTTTAATTTGTATTAGAAACAAACAAAGAAACCCTAAAAAAATCAGACACAAAATCATCTAAATGAAACAGTTTGATCTCTGCATAAGATCATGAGAATGGCAATTGGAAACGTATAACAGCCAGAAAGCTCTCCCCCAAAATACCAGCTTTAAGCAGGCTAAATTACTTCTCTCAAGCTACCCAAAGACAGAGTCCATTAAAATATGATAGAGGTCATTGGTGGTGTAATGTTAGAAGCTTTGCCTGTGTTACACCTGAGCATGCAGATAAAACAAGGACATTGGTTTCCCATGGTGCTCTTCTTCCAGTCTTCAGAAGCATAAACAAGGCTTCTCACTTCTGAGTATAAAAAAAGAGGGCATAATACTAAGCAGACAATAATGAAAATTATGATTAAAGAACAAAGATTCGGTGAAAAATAGGCCCTGGGAATTGAAATGCAAGCCTCCCTTGGTGTGTTCAAGAGAAATGCAGTGTTTTTTACCCTAAAAGACCATCACTTTCCTTTCCTACAGAGACTAAAGCTTCCTTTAGACTCTTTGTGAACAGATATTTTGTAAGGGTTAGGCAATAGTCCTTAAATACCTTTCATATGCTTCATTTAAACATGAATGCAACAACATAGATGCTGAGAAAAGAACCAGCTGATTAGCCAGTCTGATTTTGCATGTGTATTCAATAATAAAGATGAAAAAGCACCTTTTTTCTGTTTTCCAACAAGTAAATGCCTTATCTATTACCTTAAATTTTTCAAATGTTTCATTCCTTGAAATGAAAAATATTAAAATAAGACACAATCAGCACAAATTTGCTGCAAAAAATAATAATCCTTTTAGAGTTTCATTTCTATTTGCATGCCAAATGTAAACTTCAAGCAAAGTGACCTTGGTTATAAAAAATAAGAAAGCAATGTCAGAATTGATAGGACCTACCATTAGTATTTCATTCTGACAGGTAGGAAATAGGCATGTCAGCAGTGAATGTTACGGACTGAGCTGTGGCCCTGATCGCAGTCAAAGCGGTAAATTTCTTTCTACAAAAGTAATTTCCATCAAAATAAAAAGTACTTAAATAATACAACTATCTAGAGATGAGAATAACTTTCTATGGCTGAGTTCAAAGACAAATGAAAATGCAATACTTAGCTTTTGTGTTGTGTAAGAGCCAGAAAAATAACATTCTGTGTAATTAAATTGTACAATGATTAAGTATTCAACTAGCTTTCTAGTTCCTAGAAACTTTTTTCATAGGAAAAACTGTATTGAAAACATGGTTATATAAATGCTTCATATATGGACTTATTATTATGTCGAGAACATCCAAATTACAACACTGAAATTAAACAAGCAACATCTGAAACTATTTGACTCTTCATTCTATATGAACATCATGTTATTATGTAATCAAATAATCATTCATATGTACAAAAATTAATAGATGTTTGAACCAAACAGGCTTGGACCAAAGTTTCTATTAGTAATTACTAATATAATCAGCAATGAGATTTATTACCGTTATTAAAAAAAAATCAAGATAGCAAAACTAAATTAAATACCAGTTAAACTGAGTTTTTACAATCAAGGTAAGCCCATGAGTAATGCAACAAAGTCCTAAAAAGAGTATTCTTTTTTTGATATATGAAGCTCAAAGGACATTCCTTGCTTCATTTCCCAATTGCATTACCAATTCTAACATTTAAACATATGGATTCACTACATTACTGGACATCAAAATGGGTAGCCACAAAATTGTCTTGGTTTATGTAGTTTCCACACAGGCACTGTCATCTTAGTGTGAAATTAAATACAAAAGAAGAAATTATGATATAGTAAAAATTGCTCATATCTACTTGTGATATAGTTTTTCTCCTTGTTTATCCAATGTAAATAAACATTAAGAACCCTTTTCCAAAACTCTCAACATGAGCATTACCCAAGCGATTCCTTCCCACTTTACCTGGAGTCACATCATTGAAACCTAGTGCAGAATCCAGAACTACACAAGTACAGTATAAGACAATGATCACACTTGTTCTTGGTATCCCTCTGTATATGTTCATTTCTTCTCACACAATCTTAATATCAATTATTGGTTAATTTAATAACAGTCATATATAGAGGAGACAGGAGTGCCCTAGAAGGTAATATCCCATTCTTCTCTTTCAATAGAGGAAGTTACGGACTATCCCACTCAAACTCTAATTAGAGAGGGCAATCTTCTGATTAGGGAAAAATAAATAATTTCTTAGTTAACAGTTGATAAATTACTTGTGTACACCTATGGTTTTGATGTGCAGTGAAAGGTTTCTCTAGCAAGCACTAGTTGGGTTGGTCTAACAATAACTGTTAAAACAGAACATTTAAAGGTTCACCATTACTGCTTTAGGCCAAGCTGGCTCTCCAGCCTGCTTTATTGTCAACATGGAGATGGGCACCTCCAGAAGTGTCCCACTCCACCTTCCCTGGTCATGCTCCTGATGAAATCCTATACCCAGGAGTCTGGTTGCCTTCAGTGACCCTGAAAAATGGGCATTTTCTTTGGAAGTGACTGTTCCTTTCCATTGACTCCACTGGTGTACAAAAGATACACTTAGACCAGACACTCAATTTAAAGCAATACAAGACAAGCCTCACCCCAGCTGCAAGAGTAATGCCACAGACTACTCAGAAAATAACTTTGGATTTATGCACTAGTGTGTTTTTTTGATGCTTTTTGCCAGCTTTACACTTTTATTATACTGAAAAATAACAGGAGAGCTGCAGAAACGAACTGGAGCCGTCTGGGGAGAGAAAGGTATGGTTTCTATCACGTTACGTTGACTCCACTTAATGAACTTGCTGAGTCTCCTCAGCAGGTTCTGCATCAAGCTACTTCATGCCCTCTTTCATTTAAGTGGAAATCAGGCATTGCAAATAAAAGGGGAAGGAACTGGGGAAACAGGAAATAATTCATTCAAAGTTTTACAAGCATTACTAGTCGGTTCTCCTTGGCTCCTGACTAAGATTTAGTCATATTTATCAGTAAGGCATCCATTCACCCTTCTACCTACAAAAAAATGTTCTGAAAGATTAACCACTGTATAGATATACAGTCTTATACTTCAGGGAATAAAATTTGAGCATTGTTTTAATGTGAAAAAATTTAAGTAGAGCAACATTACTTCAACTTGCTCTCCTTTTCATCACATCTTTAACAGAAGCTAGAAGGACTATTTTATTCCATGAAGGATTAACAAAAATAGGTCATAGATAAATCCAAAGCAAAACCATTTAAATAAAAATTTGATAAAATAAAAGACTTTGTGAGCATTAAGTAGAAAGAATGTACAGAAAAGCATCTAAGAAAGATAGGAGCCAATTGTTCTGAGACATTTTCCAATACTTAGTCTTTACTTTAGGAATGTAATGTGTAAGGGATTTATCATAACACAGTGGGAAGAAAAACACCCAAGTCTCTCTGACCTCGCTTACCTTTAGATACCTCCTGCTGTTGGCACCTTTGAAACCCTCTTCCCTTCCCCCCTCCATGGACTATAACACCTCTGATCTCATTTCCTTCTTATAATTGCTGAGCACACATACAGTTTAATATATGAACTTGTACCCTTCGTATTCTCAGAAGAACTATCAGAATACTTACACTAAATCCTTGTACATTTTACTTTATTTTACTAAAGGATTACATATCTGTCCTATTCACTTATAAAACATGTCTTTTAATGATGTACTTTTAGAAAAGTCTAATTAAAATTCAATGCATAAAAGTGTGCAAGGGTTGATAACCCACAGAACTCAGCAGACCCTAGTTAACATTCTAATGCATCCTCCATTTGGAGAGAGACAGTAAGACTTTTCCACCTCGGTGGCAGACACTAATGATACTTGCAAATATGACTAATGTCTTCATTGGTGAAAAATTAATGCACCACAATAATTTTTCTACCTGGGGTTAATGAACATGTCAGATGCTGAAAATGAGTTGTTTGAAAGTAAATTACTATAATCTATATTTAGAAGACTCTGCTCTTGGAAAAAAAAAAATCTATGGTGTGTTTGATGTCCTCTGCTTACTTTTGTGATGAATTTTGCTGTTCGCCCAGTGAGACTACACTATGCTGACTTTTCTGTTGGTACAAGGGAACATTTTCTTTTTCCTAGAATGCTGACTTTTAATGGGAAGAGGTCCAGTTTGACTCTACTTGCCACAGGCACTGTAACAAATATTCTTGCAGCTATACAAGCAGCAGAAGCAAGCAGAAGTCCATGAAAACCAGCTCATCTTCACTACAGGTAGCCCCAAAGTACTATCTCATTAGGCATTTTGGAAAATCCAGATACCCTCTTTAGAGCTTGTCTTTCATCTGAAGAGAAGGGAATAGTTTCACAATGCAGATTGCTTCCTCTGTCTTGATTTCCCTTTTCCCTTGCCAAAGCTATGTGAATACTCTTACACATCTGTGTGAGTAGAAAATAGCTTCAATAAATAGCCATACCAGAGAGAAAAGAGTTGTTTTATAAGTGAAGATACAGTTCTAGTCACTATAGATCTGTCACTACAAAATTTTTAAAACCATGTTCCTTCCAGAATACTTGGGGTTTAAGCTGTCCAGTGGGAGCAGGTGGGATCTGGTAACTGGGAATTAGTAACAATTTTGAAATATGGGGCTTATTCTTCATGTCAGAACCATCCTTTCTTTTCACTGTGATCATTTCTTCAGAAAATATGCAAATGCATTCATTCTCTAAATGCCTTTTCTAACAGAGCACAGAACTCCAACTCCACATTTAGCACAGGAAGCGTAACTCCACATTTCTTTCAAAATGTGCAAGCAGAGAAAAAAGGGTACAGAAGAGTATGTCTGGCCTTTATTCAGGCTTCAGCTGTAGCTTGCGGTGTGTTTAAGGAGTTAGAAGGACTCCTAATCACAATTTAAAGACTCTAAATTGTGGCAGATTCATTACGTATCTTCACAGCCTGCCCCAAAGGCTAAGTGTTCCTTCCCACTGTCAAAATACCTTACTGACTTTAATTCTAGCCATAAGATATTTTAAACCAGCTTTAAAAGCCTTCTGGTATTAGATGCCTTTACCTGTGTGAACAGTTATACACCATGACTTGGTTACTTCTTGATTACGTGTTCAGAAAGTAGAGAAACAGAACTTCTGTAAATGACAATGATTTGTAAATCTAATGTATGATCTCCCTAAACACACTTAGAAGCAAAGCAATCTTCAGACTTCAAAGAAATGGCGTGGAGTCCGTTTTATACTCACACTTCCAAGTTTCAGAGCAGACAGTTTTCTACCTATAGGCAAGTTTCACTGGAACTGCAATGAAGTGCATTTGCCCATACATTTAGTGCTTGAGGTTCCATAAATATTCCATACCTCTGAATGTCCTGGTCACATATGGATGTCTGGTAAATCTGAGCTAGTGCTATGCAATCACAGTAAATTCTTGGATTCAGTCCAGTTGTGAACACCTGGAACTGAGAGATTAATCCAGT
>NW_009595300.1:0-5792 GCF_000690535.1 Cariama cristata | reverse complement strand
TCCTGCTGAGCAAAAACTTTTTCTGAGAATTATCTATTTATTATATTACAGGAAATCTGCTAGAATTTAGGTCTCATAGGCTACTGAAATAATAACTTTTCAGATGAAAATATGTTTACTGTTTCTTCAGATTCCTATGGGTAAAACATTAAGATTTTTGCTATTAACCTATTTTTTCCCAATTTTATATCAACTTTCTGAACAATTGCTTTCCCTCATTTCTTGTTTTCTACAGTACTTTGAGTTAGGATAGCAAACACACAATAGAACTTTACTATTCTTAAATAAGCTGTCTACCCACAAAAATTTTGTCACTCCATTTTGACAGATCAAGTAATAATTTTATCTACCATGGGAGAGTATAAACTGTACCAGTACAGGAATCATAGTGGGCGTATAAGCTGTAACCATCATAAATGACACTTTTTATTCCCTTTGAAAATCCTCCTGATTTATTACATTTACTTAGAGACTGTCACAGCTTATTTTTACTAGACATATTTTTTTTAACATTCCATCAAGTGAGCTCCTATGTGATGCAGAGCAAACTGATAGAAAATGGTGACACTCTCACCCAAGCTGTCATTATTCAAAATGATTTCTTCTGCTCAGGTTGTTTTCATTTACTAAAATAATTTGATTTTTCTATGTCTGCCCACATTCTATTCACAGGAGGCAAAGGAAGCTCAAAACAATGTCTTTTGCATTTAATATGCAAGGAGAATGCTTAATAGAATCATTTGCAGGATAATTAAAAGTCTGCTGATACATCTTAAGAAAGTGTGAAACAAAGTACAAAATGAATAGAGCCAAATGGCAATTGCTTATTTCTGTAGAATAAGTGCTAAGTCAAAGAGGTCATAATTGCTGTTTTGCATAAGGAAAACAGTTAACAGGGTTTTACGGATGTATTTTCTGCAGTAAAAGTAAAGCTGACTGTTTTCATACAGAATTTAGCTTAATATCACAGATGAAAAGGTTACAGGGTATTGCTGCTAGGTCTGCTTGTGATATCAAGGAAAATAAGTCCACAAATTCAAATACAACTGAAGAATGGCTTGAGTTGAAGTCAATTCCTGCCTACATTTATAAAATGGCACATTCAGCATTGATACATTGCTCTGAAACAAACTTGATTTTTTCTAGGAAAACAAAACACATCTACCTGATTCATTTACATGATATCCATCAGAATGCTAATGCTGTATAATTAATAAATGGTTGCACTGTGTTCCCCAAGCCCCATCCCCACACTCTATAAGCTTTAACGCTTCAAATCATTGATCTAAAGGAAATTTTCTTAAGTATTCACCTTCTGAGGCAGATACATAAGTCCTATTACGAATTATGGGAATTGCATGTGCTCACTGAGGACACACTATGGCCACCAGCTGTGCCAGTTATCCTGATTATATTCATCTCTCATGAAGTGGATAGCCCCTTATCTGGCTTTTTTATGACTACAAATTAGTTCTTAATTACAGTCAGTCATTGTAATTTCAGAGCAACTGCTAGCTCAAGCATTGACCCATTTTAGTGAATTATAAGCAAAGTAGATAGCATAGATTCCTTTATTCCCCAAACAATAAAATAAGGAAAAAAGAATCCTTAAAATTTGGCATTTACTGTCCCACTCCTGCTTACTGTTTAGACATTATCACAGCTGTTCCCTTCACCTGCTGATGTTCACCTCCAAATAACAGTTGCCATGAGACTATGGCATTTAAGTAAAAAAAAAAAAAAAAAGACTAAGAACTAATGTAAAGATCCTGTCACCCAAATAAATGCAAGGATATTTAAGTCAAGAATCTCACCATAGGCCCAAGACATTCTGTTAGTTTTCTGCGACAGTAACCAATTGCTTCAGTGACTTTACTCATGACTGTTTTTAGGTCGAGGAAGAAGAGAATTACGCCACAACCTCTAATTACCTGTATTTAGAGAGTGTAAGTATTGTAGGGATCGCTATTCAGAGACAGAACTCTATTCAGAGATAGAAAAACTTATGCCTGACTTGAATTGTTAATGCTATTGCTGTGATGTCAGTAGTGTTGAGCAAGTTACAAAACTAGGCAGCATTTACCAGTAGGAATCTTACATACCACATTGTTCTTATGTCACATTTTATGTGTGCGCAGCTATTTGTCATCGCCACAGAGTCACTCATGCAATTGTGACACTGATTTGCAAGCTAGATAAACCCAGTGAAAAATAACAGAATAAGCAAAATCAGCATTTAATTTACTCGGATCCTATTGTTAATAGAGTAAAAACTTCAACAGCACATTGTAAAGTAGCATTTTTCCTTGACTCCAGTAGTCCTGGTGTGCTAGACTGAGCATGGATGTTCAAGTCACCATTTTATCATTTCCAAACTATGTGTATTTTGTGTTACGTATCTTTCCACAAGGGTCTGTTCTCCCGTGCTTGCACTCCTAATACCTCGGCAGGCACTTGTGTCAGGTGGCAGGTTCATGCCTTCCAGAGAGCACGGTGTGTGTTCGGCACTCCTGGAGGAAACGTCAATGCCATGCTATGCTGATTTCCCTTGCAGGTCTTGCCGCTGAGTGTGCACTGGCTTACGACTCTGGAAAGGGTGCAGCCTGCTCCCCTAATTCCACCAACTCTTGCGAATTGACACAAAGGTCAAGGGAGAGAGAGAAAGGCAAGGGCATGGCCTGCCTTCCCTCCTGCCTGCTTCACTGTCCCTGTGCCCCAGGGAGCAGCGACAGAGCTGCCTCTGCCGTGCTTTGAAGTGCAAAGGCAGAGGAAGCTCCTCCAATCCTTACCAAAGAGAGTACTTGTCAGAGAAAGCCCCGAGCAAGTATTAGAATTCAGCTGCCAGAACTAGAAAGACCAAGACACAGCCACAGTCCCAGTGTCTGTCATGTTGGGAAGTGAGAAAAATGTAACACATCCACTTGGAGCATTGACAGATAGTGAATAGGAGCTGATGTTTCTTCCTGCCTAAGAGGTAACACAGAGATCAAAAAAATTCATGCACTTCTATTATACAGCTTGCACTAACTTGAGACTAATGCAGCGTCCCACACAGAGAAAGTGATGCATTAATTTCTTTAGCAAATACATACAGATCCATTTCGTTTATTTTAAATCAAAAACATTGAAAGAATTTCCACAATGAAGAAAGACAGAATGAACCAGCCTAACTATCATCTGCCAGGAACCTTTTCACCACCAGTTTTAAAGTTGTTCTTCCTTACTCTTCTGCTTCTGGGCTAATTAATTATACACTAAACATACTGCTAGCGTGATACAAATAATTAATTAAACATGGTCACAGGCTAGAACATTAATTGTAACAATATATTACACTTACTGCTGCCTGTCTCTTTTAGCTAACACGAATTTAGCAACATGCAGGGATTCCAGCTTGGCAAATATGTATGTATATTTACTACAATGACAAACGGCACAGAACCATATTTACTGTTTCTATGGGACAGTGTTCAGACAGTTGTAAGGAAAGCTGCCTTTCTTTACATCATGACAGGAGCTTACCTTTTCCTTGTGTTCACCTAGATCTCTCAGAAAAAATAAACCACTAACTTGGCTGCTTTTTTCACTGGGGGTTCTCTGAAGGAGCAGAGCCTGAGCTGGTGAAAAGGGTAGGAAAAAGAAAACTTCAGCAAATGCAATATTAAGCTGATTTTAGGGGTTCCAGGGCTGGCAAGCACACAGGTATTATTCTCAGCAAGACCAAGAAGATTCCTTAAAGAGATTAGTAACATTTACCTTGAGCACAGGAAATGTTCTGAGAATTCATCACTTGATGCCTACAGCGCTAAAATCACAGCATGTTATAGTAGCATTAAGTATTACTAGTGTGCTTACTTGCAGTTCCTATATCCTACCAGATGGCACCCAGAGTTTATTTTTCTTTATCTTTCAAAATTACAAAAAAAATACCTTATTTGTAAGAAGGTATTATAGCCCTTTTTGGTGCATAAAATATGAAAATGACCATTCTGAAGAAAACACTGACGCTTGAGGAAATCTTTTTGTCCTTCCATTGGGTGGGTCAGACATGGCATGCACACAGCGCATAGGAAGAGAATAATTCACAGCATACACTTAACTGAACAAGACCTTTGAGGCAGATTAAACTACCTACGCATAACAGAAAGAGAATCAAGAGCTAAAATACCTTGCCAAAGGCTGTGGGCCTTTCGTGCTTATTGGAAAGCAAATTGTGCCGTAGATACACAGCCATTTAATACATACAACATTTAAATGATTTGTGCAGTTACTTTTATGTGTAGTGCATGTGGATAAAGCGCTTTTGAAATATGACGATTAATTTTCAGTTGTTCTATCATTTCTCTTTGGCTAGAAATAGAAGAGTTTTATGACACCTTTCTTGGCAAGTCAATTTAGCACCTTGGAGTACTGAAGTTCATTCATTAGCATAAGCTTTTATTATAAGCCATAATCTCTTCTTTATTTCAACTGCTATGGATGAGGACATTCACGTACCATCTCCCATCAGTGGTAGATGGAAACGTCTCCCATTTCACTTCAGTATACAATCCACATATTTGGAACCTTAAAGGCAAGCACCCTCATATTTTAAAGACTAGCATCAACAAAGCAGCATGTGAAAGTCAAATTGTGTGAAATATATTCAAAAAATGAACCCTAAAACACAGAAATCAAAGATAAAAAAGACCCTTTTTTAATATATTTCTGTGTTTTTTAAATTAAGCAAGTTTAAAGTAACTATCCAGAAGTCAGTAAAATTTCATTGGTACAAAATTTATATTACAAAAGAATAAAGTCTCATTGATTTCACAGTTATTATTGCTAGTCTCTTTTGTTTGTTCATGTGATTAGAATATCATAATTTTCCTTTGTTTGATATTTTATTTTTGTCATTTATTCTATCTCCTTTATGAGGATTGATTTTTTTTACAGCAGTGCCTTCTGCAAATCTGATCATTGTTACTAGAAGCATCTGTGCTACAGTCATGCCACCAAGTCTGAATCATGGGTTAGGATCCTATCATGGCAGGCCAATTCCTAATAAAATGATGATTACAGTTTAAATGAATTTAAGAGTCCATATTCTCCTTGTGTGCATCAAATCACTTTCTTCCTCCTTAAAATTCCTGAAGATCTTCTCAAAGGAAGAAGTGCTTGGACAGAATAATTTCTCCTTATCCAACTCTGAGCTACAACTTGATCTCTTTACTCCCCTTGTCAAGCCTAAGTGTCATTGTACAATTCACACAGATGTGTTTCAGGATTGCTATATATGTCTTTTACCATTTATTGTCCCTGTACTCCCACAGCAAGAACACCTGATACAGTAGGGTTGTGACAGAAACTGACAAAAGCCAAAAAATTCAAAGTGAGGGATGACACTTCATAATTCGCTTACACTGTGGTGAGAAGGACACATACAAGAGGACAAGTTAATGATAGAATATCAGCCTTCACTTTGAATTTTCTGGCTTTTGGAAGATTCTCCACCTTAACTGTATTATGTAACATAAATATTTTTATATTTAATTTTAAAAGCGAGACAGTTGTATGCCAGACAGCTTCTATGTTTTGTCCATCTATATTGTTCTAACATATTACCTGTCCCTCTAAACATTGCTCTTTTTACACATTCGGACGATCCCAGTTTCAAACAGTTCCACCACCAACAGTACAAAGAACTGAATACTGAAATATGCTCTGCAGTATCCTTTAACTGATTACATAGATACATCCTATGGGCCCAATAGGTGTCCAAAGCACTGGGGAACGCCAAGAACAAGTATGGC
>NW_009595299.1:0-70396 GCF_000690535.1 Cariama cristata | reverse complement strand
ATTTATTCTTTAAGCAGGTATAGCAATGGAGGAGCAATCTGTGTTTGTACCACAGGGAGTATGCTGGAGCCCATCAGCATATGAGTAGGCATTTGAATTGCAGTCTTCTCTTGAGCTGGAGCACTGTGTTTGAAAGTGGCAACTTGACCTAGAATTGTATTATACGTTCTATGCCTCTAGCATGATTGGCTTATTCCCCCTGGTATGATTTCCCCTACCAAGGCTGTGGTGCTAAGTCATGTCTGGGAACATGTTGGCCGAGCCCTTGCCTCACATTGCTTTCAGCTTGCTGTAATAATGGTGTCAATGGCCTGGCTGGTTTACACATGTCTATGCACATTAATCCACTTTGCTGAGCTTCCTCAGCAGGGCATCTTCATTCAGCTGGTTACAGAAGTACTGGTGCCTGTGACTGAGGTGGGAACAGAGCTTAAGAGGCCTGGTGGACTTGTGTCCAGAGGATGAGGCCGCTCCTCCTGTGATGTGGAAAGGGCTGCTACAGGGAACCGCACATGCAGCAGCAGATACTTCATAGATATTCCAAGCAGGCTGATACTCTATAATCAGAAAGAGCAAATCTACCTTTTATTCCGTAAGAAAATGAAAGGATATGATCCACTGAAATAGACCTGTGAGTTGGACAAGGCAGGATTTTAGAGATTTTGAAGGAAACAATAAGACACAGAACAAAAGGGGAAATAAGATGTAAAAAGAAATATGCAAGAGTAAGCTCAGAATGGTTTTTCTGTGATAATTGATTTTTCCCTTACAAAAGAAGACGATATAGCTTATGCAATTTGCTGCTGCCAATGAATTTTTGATGCTTCTTTACGCTGCTCAGTATCAAAAAGACTTCATGTTAAGTTTTTTACCTACTCTTGCATGTAAGTATTTTCTTATATCATGTCCAACAATTCCACAGAAAACCCAGAGAAAATACTTTTCTCTGTTCCTAGTGTGATTTATGTCTTTTCAGTTTGTTCTAGTGCTTTTCACGTTGTCCTCACCTTACTTTTTTTTTGTAGGACATGTAGTGAATTTTGGTTCTCTTATCCCCGTGTTCAGTGCAATAATTTTTTTACAGATGCTGTCTCTTAGGGATGTTGACTAGGATTCAGTTGCCAAGTATCGGTTAGCCCATAAGATGTCTAGAGAATAATTTCTCTTGGTTACAAAATAGGTTTTTGTATATATCCAGAGTGTAGGAAGAAATCATTCTTTGATCAGATGTATTTTGGGGCATTAAGAAACTTTTTAAAAAAAGGAAAATACTGATATCTTTAATTCTTTTGTATATCTTGAACATTTTTTTAAGCATCTTTGGCTTTAGTTTAGCTTCTTCAAAGTAAAGAATTACATGTACTCCTTCTTTGAGAAAGAAATTTGTGTCTTTGTCTGCCATATATATATATGTAATTTTGATTGATCTTCATTGAATTTATTTGGAAGCAGCAATATTTATATTATGCAGCTTCCTTCAGTGGTCCTTATGCCATATTTCTTCGTCATTAGAGTCAGCAGAATTTTGGCTGTCAAAACCCCCAACATTGTTGCCTATAGATAACTTCTGTAGAGACTTAGTAGTGTGAAGAGTTGTGTTTGATTTATGTTCTGCTAATCGAAAACTGAAACACCACTTCAGCGGCTGAAGAGAGGCTACTGTTGGTTTATGCTATTGTGGCTAAGAAAAGAATACAGCTCTAATTTGCAAGATGACTCTGCATTGTAAACACTCTGACCCAAAGTTTCATGTGTCATACGTTTGTTCTAAGACAACTCTGTTATTATTGGAAGTAATTGATGATTATTTGCACAGCGCTATAGCATGTGCAGTTACATAGGGATTGTAAGAAGGACCTATGTGCTTGGCATGGCATGAGGGGCAGTGGAAGGAGATGCTCAAAGAGCTGCTTCTGTACCTCTCACTGGGTCCAGTTTCTTACAGTGTTTTGATTTTTGTGGGTTTTTTTCCATCTGTCTCACAGAGTACGCGATGGAATGTCACTGTATTTTATTTAGCCTTAGTGCTCAGGAATTTGGTTTAAGTGTGTTGGTATTCACTAAGTTATTCATACATGTGCACCTGCAGCGATGTGTATGTGTACAGGTGCTCTCTGTTGTCTTCTGTTTTACTGGTAAGATTTTTAACACATTTCATTTAGGGAGAGCTTCAGTGCCCAAGGCAGCGCTTACTAAGCAAGAGTCTTCAGTAATTCATGTCTAGTTACAAGAGTAATGGAAAATTGTGATGTATTATTTAAAGTTAGTCTTTTCATAATAAAGAAATAGAGAACAAAGAAATAGCTTTGTATTAATATCTTGTGTAATCTAACATTTAAAAATCTATATTCTCCCTGTTGATTTCTAATGAAGATAATTTTAATGCACATCTGGAAAGTAGCTTATTAGAAATAAAAGTTGAGAATGAAAATTAAGGACTGTAAAAATACGCAGTTGATGGCTGGGATCCCAGATAACCAAAGTTTTTGATATTATATGTGATTGAACTCTGTGTGGCTTTCCTTTTTCTTGGCCACCAAAATACAAAGATGACCAACATGCTTCATCATGTTTAATTAGGAAAAAACCAGGACATTTTGCAAATGTTTTTCCTAATTGGTACAGAGCATTTTCAACTCATTCAGAACCAAAATGATTCACATGTAGTCCCATTAAATTTCTTGTAAACACCAACTTTGTCTTCTTCCCATCGTTCACCTTGTATTCATTAGTATACCGATCAAATTACGTCGTAGTTTCTCTGGAAATGTTGGTACAAAGATTCTCATCCTGTGCACATTTTTTAAGTTTTATTGTTGTTAAAACTAGAAGGAAAGTATTACGGTGTATGTATTTTGGAAAGTTAAGGGTATTTCATGATGAATATGATGCCAACAAACTGTTACTGGTTGCAGATTCTTCCTCTGCAGTGTATTGTATTCTGAGTCAGTTACATCAATGTGCTGGATATCAAAGCCATTTCAAGTTTTTCTTAAAAGTTTCAAATAAAAGTTCTATTTCAAAGTAAGCCTTAACTGTAGAAACACATGCTTGCAAATCATAAAAATAAATTAGGAAGAAAAATCTCAAGCAGCTCTGCTTAGCACTTAGAATTAACGTTGCAGTGATTCATAGGGTTTATATTTTGTGCCTTACCTTAATCATCATCACTGTTTTGTGCTTCATTTGAACTGTGCAACCATTCAGAAAAATCAGTATTAAAATAGTGATGTGTTTCGAGTTGTATTTTATCCATGCTGTTGCAAGAGAACTGCTCTTTTTATGCCAGAAGTTCCCCTCTTTTTCTTGGCATGAGAGTTGCTTCAGAGAATAACAGGATGGTTGAGGTTGGAAGGGACCTGTGGAAGTCATCTTGTCCAACATCCCTGCTCAGACAGGGCCACTAGAGCCTCTGGCCCGGGACCATGTTCAAATGGGTTTCCAACCTGTATCATACTATGACTCTTTTTTTGTTAGATGTGGGCAATTTTCCCTTTGTTAAATGCAGAAGTATTTGAGTAGTGGCAACATGTTTTTAGTTGGAGCCTTCAAACTTAGGAGAAACAGAGAGTGAAGTAAGAAAATTTACTTTGAAGGCGTGCCATCAAACATTAATACAGTAATGTTTATTTTGCTTTTAAAGGATATTTGAGACATGAAAGATCTGGATTAGGAGTGCTGGGAGTTCTTCTTTAATTCTTTTTTTGTTTCCTTCTCTGACAGCTCATTGTGCTGATAAATGTGTCCATGGTCGTTGTATTGCTCCAAACACCTGTCAGTGTGAGCCTGGCTGGGGAGGACCCAACTGCTCCAGTGGTGAGTTTTCACCTGCTTCTGCCTGTCTCATGCTCTTTCCATGGTGTTGTCCTCTCTTTTGGGCAACTTATCATTGAGACTGTGCTTGGGCTCCTGCTTTCTGGTCAGAGGCTTGTTCTGACTTATCAGGTTACTCTGTGCAACTTAATTTTGCTTCGTTTACTTGCAAACAATGTTACCCTGTAGCAGCATTAAATGTCATGAGCTATGTTGTGCTCAGAAACATGGAGATAATACAGAACTTAGTATCTGGAGTAAAACAGATAAAATTGTATTTTATCTGTAAGAAAATCTCTAATTTTTATTTTCCTAATGCCAAAAGAATGATGGTGCCAGGTTATGTTTAAAAGCTATGAGCGAAGCCTTCCTCACAACCCTACCCTCCTTTTTCACTCTACCACTAACTTGCCCTTCTTTCCTCTCACTGTGTTCCCCTCTTGCATTATTAATTGCTCCCTGTTTGCTCAGTCACTTTCCATTTTACTCTCACCTACTAGTCACACTTCTCCAACATTCTTCTCCTTCCCCTTTGCCATGAGAACGTGTGTAGGAGATGAGGGGAGCAAGAGACGAGTATTGAGGACACACATAGCAGGATACAGGGGCAGGCTGGCATCTTTCCTGCTTGGCATGTGGGTGCAGTCACATGCAACCCAGCAAGCAGGTGGTCACGCTTAATAAAGAAATTATGAAGATCAAGGCCATCATGTGCTTGATGCAAGACCACAGCAAAATGTTAAAAACACAAAGTGAAGTAGTAAAATAATGTCAGTTCATGACCTTTTTAGTCACTGCTGTTTTCTAGACTCTTTGAGTGTAAAACCAGGCACTGCAGGCTCCAACAAAGCAATAAGACCTGGACAGAGGGCAGAAACCCCTCAGTGGTAGGTCTGACTATCCCTTCCTCTGTGAAAGGTAATCGTTTATGCAGACTGTGAATTGTTGTTTTTAATTCCCTTTGCCTGAAATAGAATTCCTAGGAGTAATTCTTGATTTTTTTATTCATTATAATTTTTTCTTTATTCCATCTTTCTGCTCCCTTTTGTAAGGTTTTGGAAATGTAATGTTTAGGCTAACATTACAACCATATACTTTGTTACAATCAAGTTCAAAGTGGGTCACTGCTAGTGACTGTCTGCTTGAAAGGAACATATTTTAGTCAACAATAAAAAAATTAAGTTTGACAGACCATATAAAATTCTAATTCATAAACCAGAGGTTGATGTCTTACAAAGATATTATGCTGCCTGTTTATCTAGTATGGGTTTCCTATAAAAATAACTGTGAAAAACCTAGATCATCAGCAGGACAAAAATATGGCTGTATTTTCACCCTCATTTTTTCTGCTTAACAAAAATAGGGAAATGTTCTCTTTTTTTTGCAAAAAAGGTACTATAGTGACTCTTCATCTTGAACTGATCTGTTGTTCAGGCAGCATATTTTGAAATTCAAGAGACAGTGAATAAAAATAATATTTAATAAATTACATGAGAAAGAATGTAAGCATTTAGAAATTATTACATTTGTTGTATAGTCTTTGTATATATTTATATGTGATTCTTTTCATAAACAGCTCTAAAGAAACATCAAGTTTTGCATAAGGCATAAAACCGAAGGAGTTAGCAATGCAATGTTACTGTAATATTGATCTTAATCTAACGTGCTGAATTGTCAAAAGAAATTGTCAAAAAATGTTACCTTTCTTTCTGAAAGCCTTATATATGGAGCTCTTCTGTAACTAATCAAATGTGCAGGAGAAATGTGTATCAGTAAACAATGTAGAATGGGGAGATACTGTTATTTGTTGAGATTTCCAAATTTGAAACTCGCTGAAAGAGCACGTTAGATGAGACAGGAATTTCTAAATCTGTCTTTGGAAATAATCCTTCCTCTCACAGGGTTTTCTGGAGTCCATTTCCCTTACCTGTCTGGTATAATTAATTTTGAATACATGTGAAGCTCTTTTCCTCTGCTTCTTTCTCAGTTGGTTGCCTTTGATTGCTTGTCATAACAGCTTCAATAGCAAAAATACTTTGTGGTGTGCAAGCACAACAGGCCAAAGCTGAAAGAGCCTCTGTTCATGTACCTTTGCACAGTGTGATATCTGGAGAAGTTGGTGATCCTCTAAAGGCATCTGTGCGATGTTAGAGCTAACTGGAACTGCTGAAATTTGTTTCGGATTGCTAGCGTAGTCCTAGGAGAAGGGAGTTAGGCTGAGGAAGAGGATATTTTTGTGCATGTGCTACAGGGACATTTGTTTTGGAATTTATCCCATTCCATGCAGACAAACTTAAGAAATAGGTTGCTTCCATGTGATTGTCCTTCTGTGTTTGATTGCTGCTGTTTGTTGCCAGCTGTGTGTGATTTCCTTGTCCACATGTCTGAGAGCTACAGCACAGATCAAATTGAATTGAAGAGCAGTGGATAGTGTTGGAAAGACAGTAAGTGATAGGGTTTTGGCTCTCTGGCACTGAGTTTTATTGTTATTTGCCCTATGTAGGAGCTTTTCGTATTTTGCCTTTAACTGTGTTTTTCTGCATGATCCCCAACTTGATTACTTTTGGTAAGAGAAAGGTACAATGAGATAAAATAGAGATGCTTTTTTTAAATAATAAATTTGTTGATAAGGTAAGTTATTAATTCAAGAAAAATACATGCAAATTGCCATGCTGTAATAATGTCTATCATATAAACATTTTTACTATGTAACTATTTCACTGAATAATGGAGAAGGAGCAATGAAGGAACAGTATTTTTGTAAGGCAGACCCTCAGAAATTTAGTGGTTACTGATGACCAGATAAAATACTGTGACTGAAAGGGAGAGATTATTCTCAAAGTGTGAGACACTAGGCAAACTTCCAGATTTAGTACTCTGTTTTCATAGACACAAACATGTTGAAGCAACTGTTCTACCTAAGCACTAAACTTTTTGTAAAACTGCAGAACTAAACTTCTTCTTTCAAAGTACTATCCTTTCTCTTTTAGGGTTGATTATTCTCCTTACAAAGGAATTCCATGTGTAAGTGTCTGAGAACAGGGTTAGTCCTATTGCAGCATCTGTTCATCTGCCACCTCATGGCTTAATTTTATCTGTTGTTTCTCAGTCGTATTTACCCAGTGTGTTTAAAATACATTTTTAAACCATATGCTGTGGTTTGTATGTGACAGTGGCTTTCTGGGTGGTAACTGCAGACAAGTGCTTCCTAAATGCTGTCATGTCCTCTCCAAATCTGGCAGAGTGATTGCATAGACTAAATTCGTGCATTGTGCAGTAAAAGCTGAATCAGCAAGCTTCCTCCCCTGTCTTTGCATACCACTGTGTGCTACAGCCTAATAACTTTTCTAGGGACTAAAGTTTTTGGAAGACTCCCATTTCCTTTTGTAGCAACCGTTACCTCCTTTTTGTGACAAGTCTTATCCAATTCCTAATAGCCTAGGTCAGTGGCTGCTTTCAGTTTAGAGAGAAGAGGGATAAAGATTTGACTAGGGTACTGAAGCTGTCCTCTACCAGTGGTTAATTATAGCCCAACCCATAACTCTCCTCTCCATCACATCCTCTGCCTTGCTGAAAACCCTGCATCCCACCTGAGAGGAAGATAGGATTGGATGTATTCTTCTGTGAGTAAAATGTAAGTGGTGGTCTCGGGATTTGGCTAAATAAAGAATACCTCCTTGGGGAACATTTCCTGTGTGAGACATATTTTTTCTTCAGGTTTTTTCTTTTTTGTTAAAGGAAATATACTGTATTAGGCAGTGTTTGCTTGCAGTGAATTTCAGTGGGAGGTGATGAAGGAGATTATGATAACGTACATATATTGGAAAAGAAATACTACTTGGATTGACAGATCACTCATTTGCAGAACACTTCCATTCTAGTGGGAGAGATGACAGTCATGCGAAACAAGTTATTCTGGTAAAGATTTATTGACTGAACACTGTAGTCAGGTCAATGACAAATGAGCGGACAGAAGATGTGTTGAACCTGTCCCTTAGAGCAAGTGAATCAGCACAACTGGTGTGCTGACAGCACCCCTTTTAAGAAGTGTTTGTGAACTTCAGGAGTAAAAGTTGATCGGTTCTGGGTTGGTGACAAGGACAGAATTTAGAAAAAGGACACCATGGTAAAGATAGGTATGTTTGTAGATTAAAAATGTAAACATATTTTAGTGAAAAACAAACAAACCAACACAACCTTTCCCTCCCAAACTGGGTTATTGTTTATATCAAATTTTTATCTTGCATGTGTCAGATTGGATTGTTACATGTTATAAGAGCATTTTTGACTACAGGTTGTGTATAAAGCAGTCTTCTGTAAAAGTTGGTGTACATAGTGATGGTTGACAGTCTAGACGTGTAGAGATGATCAAACCATGGTTTACATTTGTAGATTGTGTTTTCTGCCTGTTTTGTCTCATACTCCTGCAACAGTATTTGCTGTAATACATAACATATGGACCTGATTGTCAGTTTGGAATGTGTGTGCAAGATAGATAGATACACATGCAGCCTAACATGGAGCCCCACTACGCAATCAGGACATTCACTTTATTTTTCTTCTCATGCCTAGTAGTCCACAAATAATTCCTTCAAAATCGATAGGACACTTCTGAATAAGCTGGAGCAGAGGCAAAAGGCCAAAATCAATATTACACTGACTCATCTGCAAAGGTTATAGCCTTTGTGATTCCCCCCAGCTGGCCTGAGTAGTAAACCAAAAAGGGAATTACATGCTTTTGGTTTATGACAAGTACGTTAGGATTGTTTGTGGAAATGTGAATAGGCGTTTTCTATTTTTATTACATTTAAGTAATCTGAGATTTCTTTGAATCACTGGATTTTAATTTGTAGTTTGATTCTGTTGGTGATTAGTAGAGTTTCATTGGGACCATACTCTGAGGGCATGGGGGTAGAGCAAGAGGCACTAAGGCATAATTTGGCTTCAGGGTTTTATAAAGCATGAGAAGAGAACTGGCTTTTTCCTTAATACATTAAGCTAAGCATTTAAAGCTGGCATCTCAGAAAAACATCTTCTTACATTTAAATGCATTTGTTAAGGAAACTTTTAAGGTTCAGTAGCTCTGCTACTGTCAGATTTCCTTTACTGTCATGGGTGTTTGTAAAGTTTGTAAATTCCATGAAAATCTCACTGTTTTCTTCATTGGACTTGGCAGATGCAGAATATGGCAGAAACTGGATCCCTTGGCATAGCTTGTGTGAGACACTCACGTGAGCTACAGGCACTGCCAGTTTCTCAGTGAAGCTTATAATTTCTGTTAACCCTGCAGAGGTGGATGTGTGACTGTATTCCACAGACACACTTGCACCTCAAGTGAGATAGCCCCCTTAGTGTGGGTATCAGGCAAGGTGCCTGGAAGCATCTTGTACACTCTGACAGCACAGCTTGTGAATCTTGAATTGAGCTTCTTTGACCAAGGCATTGCTTTTCTTTTTGTTTTACTAAAGCATTTTGACTAACAGAGCTTGCAAGATACGCTTAGAGCTAGCTCATCCTTAAGTTTTCCAAACCATTCAACAGGCTGTAGAAATAGGTTCTGGTTTTAACCACGTGCTTGAACCAGAAGGGCTTGATTCCCAGAACTGAGAAACTGCTTAACACACAAGCGAAACTGCAGAGTATCCTGACAGAGAGTTTTTTGCTTTTATGGAAAATGTAGACAAATAGCTCATTCAAGTAATGCAGAACCCCCAGTCCCCAAATGGCCACATGTGCAAATGCGTCCTGTTAGCAAAAGCAACGGCAGGTCAGAAACAGTCTTAAATTTAACCTTTTCTTATTGCATATGTCTTCCCCATACTATTCACTACCCTTAATTCTTCTGTAATTATTACTTCTGTAATTCCCCTAACTGACTTCTCCTCAGTTTTGCCAGCTGAACTCTTTATTTTCTCCTCTAACAAGGCTGAATATCTTTGGGTTGAGAAAGTAACCCACCAGCGAATTAGATCAGCTGCAAATAGGGAAAACAGGTAATGGAAGTTGCCATGACCTTCATTGTCGACAGAGTTACTACAGTGTCATTATGGTAGGTGGTATCAAAATTCCCAGGGCTACATAGCAGCTGTGCTTTTCTAGAGTTCAGCACAAAGATGTATTTGAAATTATATTATTCTTATGTTTAATACAGTTTCAGTCCTATAAAGCGTTTTGGGTTTGAATTTTTAGGGAAGTTAATAGATTTTATGGACATGCGTTTTGCTAAACTGCACTTCCAATCTTTAACCAAAAGCAGAAACAAAAATATATTTCTACAAAACTGAGTTATTAAATTTACTTATGCTGAGATTTACTGAAGGAAGGCATCACAGCAAATGGTGATAGTTTTATGTAAAAATGTAAACATTTTCTGGATCAGAGATGCTTTTCGTTTCTGCTTTTCACCATCTAATAAACTCAGTATATTTGTGGTGTTTACCTAAGCTGATTTCTTGAGCAATATCTGTGTAATTTTTTTCTTCTAGTAATGGTGCAAAAGTATTTTTAGTATTGGTTTAATTTCAATCTACCTTATATATTGGCAGACTTATGTATTGTCAGTGGCTCACTTAGCAGGTTTTCAAGGATGTGAAGGATAACATTTGCTGCTAATTTAAAAATTAAGATGACATTCAAGTTATTGCTAAAAAGGAAGAAGGCTAATTTATGGTCCTACAAGGAGATCTGTGCAAAATCAGCATCATAGACAACAGTCCATTTTAGGCAGTACAATCAGATTCTTACAGTTTTGTAACTTTTCCTATAATAGTGATTATTTTTAACAGGTTTTATCTCAGTAGCAAGATTAATGAACACCAAGAGCCATGTCTGTGTGTTTTCCTTAGCAATTATTCAACCTTGTGTTCTGATGTCCAAAAGCACTTTAAAGAGTCTTCTGAAATTTATGGCATGTGAAAGGCATATAGTTCCAGTCTTTTATAGGATCTGAAAAACACATTTGCATTGTTCTTCCACTTCACGGGTCAAAAGGCTTTTACAAAGTAAAAAAGAAAAATTCCTAAATTAAATTAAAGCTCAGCATTTTGAATAAAAGTCCTTTCTTATACACAAAACAAAAAGTAAGAATGAAAAATATGCCACAGGGTAAAAAGCCTACAGTATAACAAATGAAATCAGATAGATAGAAACAAAAGACTGAAAGAAAATCTAGATTTAATAGAAAGTGCGTTCTCAAAAAAACCCCACTACTATGCATTTCTGTGTCTGGGATATAGGTAAAATAAATCTTTTACTAAAAGGCATTGATATTTATAATTATCATGAGTGATTCTCTAAAGGAAAAAAATTTTGTTTTTTGATATGCATGTGCATATAATTTCATAACATCCTGAGGTGACTAGAACACAACATATAAAAATATATGGAGAGAAATCTCTTGTTTTAATTAAGTAAGACTTTGAAGGTTTTCTAAAGGATATTTTTATTCTACTTTTCAGAATAGCTGGCTTTGTTTTCTTGCATTTTTGACTCATCTCTGAAATTTGTTTGCCATGTTCCACATTTACTGTCTTGCAATCCATGCTGACAAACAGGTTGATGTCACCAGGGGCTTAATGCATCTTGTCGAATTTTGAACACACCTGAGTATAGCTTTCAGAATCAGTGGGAATTTACTTTTATTTGGCTTAAATTCCAGTTGGGAGAATTATTATCTGTTTCTTATCCTGCAGGAGTATCCTAAGAGAAACGAATGCCATCAATTTAGATCTGCAGCTAACCAAATCATAATAGCAGAGAGTAGCTTCAAGAATACTTTGTAAACTTTCCAGTTTGTCATGGTTTTTGCTTAGTGACTCAATGAATGTTATTCTAAACACAAACATGCTCAGAAATGAAGATCATTACGAGTAGCATCTCCATGGGTATGACTTTTCATGTCCTTATCAGCTAAGAGGAATTGAGGCTCCATAAAGTGGTATCCAAGTTTAGTTTTGTGTAGACTAAAGCTACATGATGCCTTAATGTAATATATGGCATACTTGACTGTTGTCATGGTATGTGAAACACCTTCTTTCCTGTCAAGAAAGACATCAATCCAGTTTTCTGACAAAATTTTGATCTGGGATGTGATGTATGCCGTGTCTTTGCAAACCTTCCTATTGTAATTATGGCACTCTCTTTGGGCAAAACAGTAAACGTATTTTCAGGTACGAAAAATACAAGACTATCTAACACATGAATTGGAATTAAATTTCCCTTCTGTTGACACTTGAAAGTTAGATGGACATCCATTGTTGATGGAGAAAAGGGAGAACTTGTCCTGGGTGTGTTTCCTTGCTGAGGTCATCAGAAAAAGAGTTGAGGTGAGCAGCTCCTCTCATCTATGAATTTAAATGCTGCCTTCATGAAGAGTTATTATGTTTTGTTGTGAAATTCTTACTGAGATTCATCAGATTCTACTTACTGCCAGTTAGATATCTAAAGTATTAGTTCCACTAATGTGTATTTATGTTAAGACAAGCATGTTTCTTGCTTCTGGAACAGTGTCCAAATGCTAAACTCTGGACAGCCTTAAGGCAGTTTACGGTAACAAGATTGTCAGTGGGCTACTCCTTTGGATAAATCAAAGCTTTCTCAAAATTGGCCTATTTTACTTACACTGGCTATTAGTGGTGGTTATTCCCTGATAATGTAAGTAATTTGTGGACCTTCCTAGGAATGTTACTAGTTTCTTACTTATATCCTCTGCTCCAAAAGACTGGAGTAGTTTTTAAACAGGGTGTGTTACAGTTGATCTACTTTTAATTGTAGATAGTGGTCATTCTTGCTCATGGCTGTCCCTGCTGAGGATTTGTGGGCTCCTTCTGCAAGTAAAAATAGAGAACAGAAAGTTGCCTCTGCCTCCGAGAACCTGTGGAAAAGAAAAGAGGTAACACAAAGCCAGAAACATGTAGGAGATGAGGAAGGAATCAAACATGGATAAATGACCATGGCAGGTAGTGGTTTTGACACACTTGCTGCATCAACTTTTTGCAGACTTCACAGGAATGTGGAGTTACAAGGTAGGGACAGGGAGAAGGACATCAGGGTGGTTTTATGGCTTGGGGTATGGAGAGCTGTGCCAAGTTGTAGAGGCAATTTGAAGGGAAAGAAGGAAGAAGATAGTCTGAAAATGCAACAAAGGGGCTAATGTCATGGGCAATGTAAATGTGGGGGTTGATATTTGGATACTGGATGAGAAATGATAGATGAGGGATAAGCCATAAAGGCCATGAAGGCAAGGACAAAGCAATAGAGATCTGAGAATCAAAGGAGGGATGCAAAGGAATGCACAAAGATTTAGACTTGTCCTTGGTGTGGCAACAAAAAAAGGAAGAAAGGTCAATCAAAGATGATATTGAAGTTATGGGCGGTTTCGATTTGTTTTACATGCTGCAGCAAGGAAAATCAACTTTCACTTACTAAACACTGTAGTTCCTTGAACCTACCTGAAGAAATTATGTTGGAGTTTTGAGGAGACAGAGAGGAATTCTGCATATTTGCCACTGTTTGCTTGTTTTAAATTTGTACTTCACGATACTGCATTCCAAGTGAGGGAGCGTTCACTCTGTTTCTGCTGTTTGTGGTAGGGAACTTTGTTTTCAGTTGTTTTAAAAGACCGTAAAAATACATAAGCCTAATACTGCGGTAAGAATCTCCTCTGTTTTGGCGACAATGGTACATATTTCCAGAAAGACACAGCAGTGTGTGTTGCAGAAACATGTGTTAGCCAGAATAAAATCTCATTCTGTTGTCTTGGTGCTACATACAAGACAGCTGCAAAAAATGATAGCAAGAAAAGAGATTCTTCACTTTCACCTCCCCGCTAGCAAAAAAGACAAAGAGAAGAAAGAGCTTTAAAAAGGCATTGCAATAAACATTGTCTGGCTTGACTATCATGTTATAAAGGAAACTGTAGCATACTTAAAAGATAGTTGCAAGTCAGAGTTTCTAAGGAGGTTTTTCTTCTGAATGTTCTTTGACTTGATTTGATAGCCTTATTTTGTTCTCATTATAGGCCATTCTTCAGAGAAGTACAGAATTGTAGATGATCAAGGTGGTTTGTCAGAAATAGACTAATTTGCACTTTTCTTTTTGTTGCCTTTTAATGAAATCAATGGAAAAAAAAAAAGCAGAAAAAAACCTTGCAAGCCTGTGACCACATTTAGTTAAAAATGTCTTTGTTTATAAGGGGCAATAAAGGAGTTACCAAATTCTTCAGATATGTTTCAGATTATTATAAAAATTTATACCTTGCACTATAAAATATCAGGGCTCCCACCATCCCAATTTGCAAATCACCAGCCACTCACAGAAACCATGTGCATAAAACCCCATCTAGCCCAGCATAATAACAATGTGCATTAAAGTTATTATACTAGGAAATACAGAACTTTATATCTTCAAAGATGCTACAAAAGGCCCCCAAATGATAGCAATTTGCATTACAGATTTCAATTTCTTCTTGAAGGTAATTTTTTTCACTATTGAATCCTTGATCTTCTCTATGTTTCTAAAGTTGTTGTTTGCACTCAGTTTCACGAGCATTTCTTTGTGGCGGTAGACCTGTATTGTCTTAGAGTTTCATACCATACTTGCTCATTTTAAATGAGGGTTTATACAATGCAGTGCCCTTATTCCCAAAGGCAAACTCTTGCTTTGACTGAGTAGACTTTTGAGAGAAAAATTCTCTGTCCCGTGTCTGTAGCATTGTGTGATATGCACAGCACATACAGCAGTGACAAAAAAGATATTCCTTGATGAACAGAATGTATAAAAAGAAAAATGACAAGAAGATGTGGCATTAATGCTACGGTGTTTGTTAAACATTTACTTTGAATTTTTTTTTTCCTCTACAGTGTAAGGTGGAGGCAGAAGGGACCCTGGGAGCCTACTACGAAAGCTTATAGGGAGCAGTACAGCTAGCTGGTTCTGTTTAAAACAGAAAAACCTGAGGGTGAATATAACATATATGAAAAGGAGAAGGAGAATGACTTTGGAAAGGAAGGTGCTGTGCATAAAACAGAACAGCATTAGGCCAGTTCTGTATGATCAATACAGAAAATTAACCCTGGTTTACATATTGGCTTTCTGCATTTCTGCAGGATTCAGACTGTTTCCAGGAGTTACTTGGGCTGACATGTGTCGTCCTTGTGTTGAAACGATTCTGAACGTGCTCTTGTCTCTCTCTATACTTTGCTTCCCTTTCAGATATACCCTGTGCTGAGACAGATGATTTACAGCTCCAAATCTGTTCAGAAGCCAGTGGCTGACACTTTTGCGTGTGCGTGCATGTAGTGTTTGCATATGCGCATGTGCCTGTGACCTTGGTGCAGTCAGGACACTCAGAGCAGCTATTCTGATTAAACTCCAGCTGACAGTCTGTAACCTGACGATAGTCATTAACTCAAAGACTATCCCATTCCACCAGATTAGCAGCTGTGCGACTTCCAGCCCTGCTTTCTTAGTGTCTGAATACTAGGACGCAGCAGAAATAGTCTGATGTAATAGTTGGTAAATTTAGCCTCCAAAATTAATTAAAAATAAACCAAACTGACCACAGGAAACATTTCTACCCTTTGCCCTCTTCTTTTTTAATAGTAAACTGAGCATCAGTTTCTGACAAATCACTTTAATTTCCTATGGGGAACATTATTGATTGTCAGTCAGGGGACATAGAGGTAAAATATGTGATTTATCCATCTTGTTCAAAATTATTATTTATTCCCATTAACACTGCAAATTTCTCCACAGTTCTGCCCATAACTTACAGATAGATGCCTGGATAGTTGTCGTGGTGGAATGCTTCACCATTGTGCTGTAGTGAAAAATTGCAGAGTCAATATTTGTTATCCACCTCGCTGTTGCCAGGAGAATGGTCGTGAGACTGGAAATCCTATTAGCAGCCATATGATGCTTTTTATTTTAATGATTTCCTGCAAATAAAATGAGAAGATCACGGCAGGAAACTAATAAATTATTATGTACTGTGTGGTACATGCTCTTACAGTGAAGCAGTCGAGAAAGGTTCAAGTTCACAGACACAGCACATTTAGCTTGGATGTCAGTAAATCTCCAGGAGACAGCGAGGCACAACCCAGGGAGGCAGAATGGGGATGGGATTGTAAAAAGAGCAGAGGGAGTACAAGGCCTCCACTGCTTCTCAAGTGAAGTGGTTTCTAGCAAGGTGGTCTTGGTGCCTGGGTGTTGGATGCAATGGCAGATGCATGGTAGTAGATGTTTCCGGTTTGTGTGGCTCCGAGACTTGTTACACTGGATCTTCAAGCAGCTACAGGAGTGTTGTTGCACTGCACCAAATATTCCATTTCCAGCTATTGATGAAAGATCACAAGCTGTCACTTACCAGCCAAGAATAAGTTTTCTCTTGCCCATCATGTCTTGATATCTAGAGTGTGTTCAAGCCACATTCATCATTGACTGAGCTCTGCACTGGAACAGTCATGGTCTGACAGTCAGTCTGAATTCTTCTGTTTATCACACATGCTGGGACAGGGTTTTTGAAATTTTTTATTTTTTAATTATTTGGTAAGGAATGGCTGAAATTATCTATTTTGTCTAGGAGCAGGAGGAAGACTTCATCTGAATCCAGACTAATGTGTTAAGAAAAAAAAAAAGTAGGGACATCTGCTTAATCACGACAAAACATGCGATTGTCTCAGACATCTCACCACCCATACATATATTTATATATACCCCAAAATGGCTAGTTTCCTAACAAGAATTTGAGGACTGGTTAAGCATGAGGATTACAGTTTATATTCCATGCAGACATGTTGAATATAAACATATAGCAGTTCTGAATGAATGTGATTTGTCATGGGGAAGGGCAACTTGTGAGAGCCTGTGAGCTGTAGTCAGCAATGCATTGTAGTGTAGTCCAGAACAAAAACACTTATCATCAAAGAGAGAGGCCAGTAATAAGACGGGCAGTTGTTCTGTCAGTTTGACAGTATTGCGGGGTGTTTATAATGCATACAATACTTCCTGTTGCTCTGTATTTTATTGTGTGTAGGTGCTCACAATATCTCCATTATGGATGCATGTTCTAGTGACCTCTCCCGGAAAAAAAAAGTCTTAAGGAGTAAATTCTTTATAAGACCCTAATCCCTTTTTATTTGTGTAGCCTGAATGAACAGCTCCTATAGCTGAATAATTCCTGCCCTAAGGAGCATTCTTGAATTACTTTGCATTAGTCTAGGAAAATGTGCCCTGTTCTCTGCCTAGCTTTTTTGCCCCAGGAGAAGACTGGGAGAACAATGGTTGTCAGTCTCCAAGAGGCAAGGCCTGGCTTCCAGTCTCTGCAATTGAGGCTTTCCTGTTGTACTGCTGTTATCAACAGAACATAAAAATAAAGTCAGACCATTTGACCATATGATTAGCACATTCCTGTTGAACTGTAGGTGACCTTAATCTTCTATCTGTTTACAGAACTCCCATGTTTCTCACTGAAGCAAAATTTCTTCCTTAACATTAAGGTTTTTCTTCTGATGCTGAAATAACCTCTGAGTGGTTTGCTTATAGGGTTTTAATGGGCTGGACTGGGGCAGAGAAGAAAAGATGCATTTGAATGATTGTGAAGACACATTGGATAACCACATTTGTAACATTCAGATGAAGTTTGACCATGTAATCTTTAATTTCTATTGCTTGGTGAAACATTTCATGTGTTTTCTTTTACCCTATCAGTATATTGCAAGATTGAAAAGGAAATACTTGCAATTATGTAAATAAGTAAGAACTTCTGGATTTGAAAAAAATAATAATCTTATATTGAGTAAGCTTTGCAACTTCCTTATGGGATTCAGACAGTTGTTTATGGATGTAGACTACATTTTTTTACTTTTTAAAGCTAGCAAGACTTCTCTGTGTAAATGGAAGCTCACTGCAACCACAAGTGTAATTTGACAGTGGAGAGTCATAATGAAGAGTTTTGACAATGAAGAGACTAGAACTTGCATTTACTTCACAGCTTCACATTTTAAAATGTTTGCTTTTATGCTTAAGAAATTAATTTGTGTGCATAAATTAAGTTCTGCCTGCCTGCCAGGATCATTAAGGACCAAGGAAAACTGAAGATGTACTATGTAACTATTTCCATTTTATAACTTTTTTTTTAAAACAGTTTACTCATAGTATCTTCAGTGCTGTAACATGAGCTGTTATAAAACTGCTGTAAATTTTTCCTTCTACCCCTTCAGCATGTGACAGTGACCACTGGGGACCTCACTGCAGCAGCCGCTGCCAGTGCAAAAACGGAGCCTTGTGCAACCCCATCACTGGAGCCTGCCACTGTGCATCGGGTTTCAAGGGCTGGCGCTGCGAGGAACGCTGCGATCAAGGGACGTACGGAAACGATTGCCATCAGAAGTGCCAGTGTCAAAATGGAGCCACCTGCGACCACGTGACTGGAGAGTGCAGATGTCCTCCTGGATACACTGGTGCCTTGTAAGCAGGGGGTATATTATTTATGGGGGAGAGATACAAGTTTTAAGTAGTGCTAACAAGAGAAATTAAGTTTAGATTAACTTCTTACACTATGTGGTTCGTCTGGCTGCTGCGTAATGCAGGAAAGCTGGGCTGATGACTAAGAAGCAGCTGGGCAAACTAGGTTGCAGTGCCATTCAGATGTGTAGCTGAGTGAAAGCTCTCTTGATCTGGACTGCTAAGTAGAAGCCACGAAAAGTAGCAGCAGGAGCTTCTTCATGACCACCATGAAAAAAGTTTGGCTACAAGTTTGGAAAATTGTATTGAAACATGGAGTTACTTGGCTTTGTCATTCCAGAATAGATTTTGAGCTTTGTCAGTAACAACAGATAAGCACTAACCACTGTAGAAAGAAATATCTTTAGGAAGAAATAATTCCTAGAGTGCCGGGTCTGTTTCCTTAGATTTGTTGCATGGATGCTATACCATATTCAGTGTGCATCTCCTCACGTTGGACTACTTTCTGTTTTGTGCTTTTGTCTGGAAAAGTTAACGATAGCATTAAAAATAAAGAAGTGGCTGGAGGCTGAAGTTTGTGCCAAAGTAACGATTGTCTCTTTTGTACACCACCACCTCCCCAGCTGCGAGGACCTTTGTCCCCCCGGGAAGCATGGGCCGCAGTGCGAGGAGAGATGCCCGTGCCAGAACGGGGGCGTCTGTCACCACGTCACCGGGGAGTGTGCCTGCCCGCCAGGATGGATGGTAAAACACTTTCTGAAATCGACACAACCCCATAAAACTTCCATATTTGTAGATTTCAGGCAGCATCAGAAAAAGGTACCAAATGAGGATAGCAAACGCAGTCTGCCTGTAGCCAGGAGTAATGAGAAACGTATTTTAGCATAAGGGGTTGGAATAAAATACTTGCAAAACCATCTGTTACTGAAAATCCTCCAGTTCTGTGCTGCCTTTTTAGCCATATCAGATTCTAGGAAGCAGAAGACATGAATCGTACTGTGACAAGGCAAAATCCTTTAGATCTTGTCTGGAAGTCATTAATTTCTAGATATAATTTGATATTATAGGGAGGTGACACCATTATTTAGCAGTGGGTTTTATGCCTGTTTTCATATATATAGTATGCATGGCAAAAGTCACAAACCTTTAGACACTGTGTTAAATGTTGGTGATAGAAATGGTACATCAGAACTTTGATGCTATCTTTAGACGGAGCTGCAAGTAGCCTCCCCTACTACCAGGCTGCCTACTCTGAGTTGGCAGATAATGGAGTTGGAAGGTGATCAAAAGGCTGGAAGGTGATCAAAGCCCAAATAAGTTCTTTAAATGCATTTGTAGATAATATTGATCAATAGTATTTGTTAATAATGTTTTCTATTTAAATGTCCATTTTGGGTGAAAATCCACATTTACTGAACTTTTAATTATCTCATGATAATTAAGATATTTTATGGAGATAATCTGTGACAGAAGTCAGTTTTTCACCAACTGGAGAGCATAGTTATAAATGATCATGTCTGTATGTTTGAACAGAGCACCACTCATCTGACTACCTAACTTGGATTATGGCCATTTTTACTTTTGATTCTACTTCATGTTAGAAGAATGAAATTATTAGTCATAAAATACAAATAAATTCTTGATATAAATTCTTGGATAAATTCTTGACTCCCTTTATCTGCCTACATACAGCTAATGAAAGATAAGATAGCATATGAAGCAGTGATGGAAATTTTATATTAGTGTGTGTCTTAAGTAATAAATCACTGTTTAGCCCTTTGACTAATTTTCCATTCCAAGTAGTTATTTAAGCATAACTCTTTGTTAGTTTTAGATTTTTCAATTCTGTGAAACACAATTTTGTCCGTATAACATTTTTTTGCTTTTCATGTAAGGAAGGTTTAAAGTAGCCAGGTATAAATTCTACAGTATCTTACGTTAACTGCATGTCTTACGTGCATACCTGCATGTCTTTTGTTTCATGAAATGCATGTAAATACGTTTTTCTTGAAGTGTCTTCTTAAAAGTCTTAAGATCTGATGCTCCCCTCACTACATAGGTGTAATTAATTCCAAGGATGTAAATAGCAGTGCAGAAATTCAAAACCTGTTGAAGGGTAGCAGACAGCCTACCTAAGCTTTTAAGATATGCTGCTTTCAATGAAATTACAAACAGCTTTTCCTTTCATCAGAAAAAAACCAACTTATCATAAAGTAGCATAATTGGGGCATTACAGCAATTACTGATTTCTACACCACTACTCACTGGAGGGCATTTCTGGATGTCTTGATATATACTACTCCTGATAAATAAATTGGGAAGAGCTTGACATCAATTAGTCTTAAATGTCTAAGTGTTTTCACTGCTGCTTAGAGATAGTGTTTTTCATTAGCTTTGGCTTCCAAAATGGAAATCCTAGAAGATTATTCATCCAGTGCTGAAACATACCCTGCATTTAAAACTGGAGAAGAGTGTGCCATTTCCAGGATCAGCACAGGATCAGTGACATGAGATCTCCTTGATCTTCCTTCGTTACAAACATTTCTTCCTTGTCCATTCAAGCTGTAATCTCAAATCTAATATTAAGATTTTTTTTTCTGCACACACAGGGCATGGTCTGTGGTCAGCCTTGTCCTGAGGGTCGTTACGGGAAAAACTGTTCCCAGGAGTGCCAGTGCCACAATGGAGGGACGTGTGACTCAGCAACAGGTCAATGTCACTGCAGCCCTGGTTACACAGGGGAACGGTAAGGAAATCTGTTTTTTGCCAGACTGTTGAACCTGCAAGGGATCTGCTACGACAGAGAAAATTAAGAAGCTGGTAGAAATCAGAATGAAAATATCTGTGATACGATTTTAAAAGTCTTATGAAATGTTTGCCATGTCACTTAGCTGATGCTGGGTCACAAGTTAAAAGTGCCTATCTGATTACCCTCCTGTGAGGGACTGCTTGGTTTCATGATTTTTCTACTGTGGCCCATACTGTGGCAGTGTCTTGTGGGTCGTCACTTGAGTGGCTTGCAGAGTGATGCAGTTTGGGGTACGGTGAAGGGGTGAGGAGGGAAGCTCTTGGTTTTGTGCAGATGTTTGGCAGTCATAGTAGCAAGGGAGGCCCATTCAGTTTGTCTTCAAAGTAAGCAAGGTGTAGCATTGTCTCCTAAAGTATTTCATTCAAATGAAGAAGTGAAATGTCTTTATTTTCTGACTTGGTTGTTAAAAATAATCTTTGGTGAATTGGAAAGACATTATTTTTGAAGGCAGTGGAAAGTGATGAAAGAAGCGTTTTCCTGCGTGTGTTTTAAACAGCACACAACTCATTTGCTGAAGTCAGCAGCAGCTTAATCACTGGGGTCAGTCCAGGGGATCTCTGCCAACAATAGTAGGTATTATAACCATATGCACTTCCCACGCAAGTGTTCACAGGACATGGTGAGAGCTGTGCCAGACATAGAGGAAAAAAAACTCATGAAGAAGAGAAGCAATTAGTCCAGAGCCATTTGGATGCCAAAATTAAACTTGTGTTTGTGAAGAAACAGTGCAGAAG
This sequence comes from Cariama cristata, assembly GCF_000690535.1. Classification (NCBI taxonomy): domain Eukaryota; kingdom Metazoa; phylum Chordata; class Aves; order Cariamiformes; family Cariamidae; genus Cariama; species Cariama cristata. The sequence continues at coordinate 48,577 of NW_009595299.1, read as the reverse complement.
GTGCTAGATGCATTTAAAGAGGCACAGACAAGTCAGCAGGGAAATTAAAGAAATACCTATATGATAGTCTATGCACTGCACTACACTGATGTTTCTAAAAGCAATTTTTTTGTCTTGGAATTTAAACCTGCCTTTAATCTGAAATTCCTTACAGGCGCCAGCTTTTTGATCACTTTTGCAAGTTGGAGCTCCCTCTCTTCCTACAAAACAGACTATATTTGCAATTCTTTTGTTTTTCAAGATACTTCAAGGGCAGGAAGGGATCAGAAGCAAGGTTCTAGACCTGGTTCTTATTTCATGTCAGTGGACTGGCAAGGGAGGGAAGTACTACAAGAAATGTGTGGGCACTGGCTGAGATAGCACATACATACCAACAGCAAAAAGGATGGTTTTTAAAAATGCTAAGCTATTCTCCAATTCTGTGTGTAACTTCAACAATATTTGTCTGAGATTTCAGTGTGATAGTGACTCCTGGAAGTTGGTCATACAGCAAGAAAATAGAACTTCTAGAGCATGTAACAGTTTCTAGGTGATCTGAGTTAACACAAGGGCATCTAGTTTAAACTACCTTTATAATTCTTCTGCCTAATACTTTTTGATTGATACCTGTCCTCACCATGAAGTAAAAAAGGGTCTTTCAGAAGCTGATGAAGATGCAATTAAAAAAAAAAATAATTCCAAGGTTACATTTTGTCTAATTTGGCTGGGATTCCTGATTGTCATTTGGAGAAAATTCATTCTCAGCTTTATTTGTATAACTTCATTAGGAAGCATTTAAGCATGGTTATCAGCTCTATTATGCTACATCTCTGAAGGAAAGAGGCTTCAGTCAGGGCAGAGTTACAAATACCTTGAAACTTCTGGATACTAGGATCAGATTGAGGCAAATACTGCAGAGGCATGAAATGAACATGTATACACATTTTACCTCAGTCAGAGGTCTCTGCTACATTCTGCAGTGCCTTGTATCACATGTCTTTGAAATTCTCCTGTAATAAACCACCAATCCTATGAAAAAACTACAAAAAAAGCCAATTGGAAGGAAACCAGAGGGAAATTCTTTTATAGGACTGGGGAAAAGAGCAGGTTATAAGCTGATAAAATCATTAATAATGTGCTGTATTATCAAGTAATATTTTTGTACAATCTATAAGTTGGTAAAACTTAGAGGTACCCAAATTGCAGAAGATGTTACATGCCTGGTGTCACCTGTTGAGTCTACAGCGCACCTCAGGACTTCAATGTCAGCATGTTCTGTCCCTAAAGCTTTAGGATTTAGCTATTTTGCCTTTTTGTCTATGTCAGTGTAATTCAGAGTTTATAGGATGTTTATATTGAAAAATATGGGGATTTTCCCTAACACATAAGCTGTGAAATGTTGTCATCCTTGACTCTGAGACATGAACCTGTTGAGCTGAGAGGTCTGCTCTCATACATATAATCAAATATTTTAAGAGCACTTAGTGCTGGAGCCTTTAGTAATGCTGTAGTAGTCCTGGCATACTGAATTTTAACAGTTCAATTATAAACCGCAGAGAAGTTAAAGCTGAAAATGTCAAACTGATATTGTATCTCTTAAATACATTGTCAAATGAAATTGCTATCCAGAAACTCATTAGGAAATGAGTTGCAAGTTTTAGAAGCAGGATACTGAAAATTGTCTTTTAGTAGTCAGGCTGGACAGCTAAATGTACAATGTGATCTTCAAGTTAAATAATGTCTTTTGTATGTAAAACATTAAGGAAATAAGACTGTTACCTAAAGCAGCTATCCTCTAAAAGTTCTGTGAATGGAAAAGTTTGGTGAAGAAGTCTCTTTATTAGGATGTATTTTCTTAAGGAGCAACAAAAATCATTGTTAGTCTCCCATATGGGTTAAACTGAAGTCTTTACTGATTTGCACTTTCATCTGTTAGAAAATTCAGATGAAAAGAAGGGGTTTGGGTTCCTGAAGATTTTTCTATGTCATCCTATGAATTTTTGAAGGGCAAAATAAAAAAAAAAAATTAGGTTTAGAATGACACTCTGAGAGTAAAGGTATTCTGGAATCATCATGTGTTTGGAAACACAATTAGAAATTATATTCTTGTCAGAGACTGCTAAGCGTGATTGCCAGGGAACTTCCTGGCCTGAGCATCTGCAGAGGCGCGTATGTTTGCTGGCTGTTCACACTATTGCTAAGTGGAGAATCTAGATGACTTTAGAAAGTTAGAGATGGATGGGTTTTGAAACAAAATACTTGCAAATTTATTCCGTCATACTTCAGGTCTGATTTAAGAGGGTTTGATTTAGTTCTGGTTCCTGAATGCAAAGTGCATGGTCTGTGTATGTATGTTGTCTCCTTTGTTGGAGAGAAGGGAGACCTTTTCCAAAGGAATTTGCAGAGCCAATGTTTTTAAGCCTGTCTAGCTGAGCAGCAAAAGAAACTAGAGACAGGCACTTTTAAATATGAAGTTATATAAATTCCTGCTCTATTTAAGAGGTGTTGTAGACCAGTATAAGAGATTCCTCATAAACCATATTTCCCTTAAATTCCAAAAGGTGTAGTTTATGCGAAATAAAACTAGTTTTTATTTGTTTCTTTTTCTCACAGGTGTCAAGATGAGTGTCCAGTGGGGACTTACGGAGTGCAGTGTGCTGAGACCTGCAAGTGTATGAATGGTGGGAAATGTTACCATATTAGTGGTGCCTGTCTCTGTGAACCAGGATACAGTGGAGAGCACTGTGAAACAAGGCTTTGCCCTGAGGGAATTTATGGTCTCAAGTGTGATAAAAAATGTCCCTGCCACATGCCCAATACCTGGAGGTAGGCTTTACACCCTTTAGCCTGTTTTCTTTTTCTATATAGAACATAGAAATACAAATATAATCTGAAAATAAATATTTCCTGCGTTTTCTAGTATTTTCATGCAAACTGAAGCAGCTAAAGACTTATAAGAATATTTGGCATTTTCTAACCGTATCAGGAAAGAAAATATCAATGCAAAAGAGCTTCTGAATTTTAGTGCTTGCAACTATATTTGATCTTAATATTCACTGCTGTATTTGGTCTCTGACCCATGAAACAAATGTTAAGACAAACTATGACCTTTGTCTATATTTACCACATATATAAATCATTAAATTTTTCACTGTATAAAGTCAGTCTACATCATACATTTCTTGCATATTCTGTGGTACTGTAGATAAGAAATAACTGAATTGAAATCAATGGATGTATAGTCCTACAAGTCGGGCATGAGTAGAGAATCCATTTCTCTCTCTCTCTCTCTCCCCGCCCCCCCCGTATACATATGCAAGAATTGCTGTAGGTGACTATTTTACTAGAAAATTCACGAAGCCTCACCAATTGTGAATCTAGGTTTCAAAAATACTTTTTTTGTCATTTAAATGTTTTTTCTAGAAAGCAGGTAAAATTGGATCCCTGGAAATCAAATGAAATTAGTTTTCCAGTTGGCTTGCCTTTTACCGTGTCTCCTTATTCAGACAGTAATGAGTCCTGGTTTTTGAGTTTTGTGTGTCTTTGTGGATTTCACAGTGCTTCAGCATATTGTTATGAAAATCTAAAAACTAGCTATTTGGAGACAAACTTCCAGCTGCGAGAGAGGAATGTCAGATGTCAGTCGAGGAGAGCCAGCATATTTATAGAACAATTCTCAACAGCTTTCTCTTGTTACAAAACACAGTTCTTCTGATGAAATACTTTGGTCATTGTAGGTTCACTTACACATTAACTTACACTTTATTGCATTACTAATCACAGTACCTTGGATAAGGTTTGTGAGTGTAATATAAATTTTTGCTGTTGAAAATAGCTGTGAAAGAAATTCGCAGAAACTATTGACTCTTGCATAGAATGCTGCTGTATGTTGTATATAAGATGCGCTCTTCCTCACAGATAAAACAAAAGCCTTTAGTCAGAATTTACAATACTATTGTACTAAGAATTATGGTTAGCTGATTTCCTGAAAATTTGTCTGCAGACTGTTGTAACAGCCTTGTTTGGCAAGAATGCATTACACTGTATAGTATTTCTGATATTACAGGGATTACTTCTGATTCATGTTCAACACAGCTGTTCCTTCATTTATACCCCTGGAAGACAGCTTGTGGTCAAATCAGACCACAAATGTTCACGTGTAAACAGCAGCATATGGCTGGTCTTTTTTTGAATATTTTGCCCTCTGTATGACAAATCAAAAGCCACTTAACAGCCCTGTAGGTGCGGAAGCATATTTGCAAGGGCATAATGCTCTGTGAGGAAAACAAAGACTTTCATGACTTCACAAGTGTATTTTTCATATATAGGTTACTTCACCCTCAGTCAGGAAGTGATTAAGACCACCAAATAAGAGAAATCAAAGGGCATCTGAGTAATGGTATAGAAAACAGAACTCCCTGTGGACACTTTACGCTTTTGAGAATCTTTTGAGAAGCCAGTTGTGTCTGGCTGTCTTCATCTCTCACTAAATACCAGTCAGCCAGGAGACAACTTTTTAAGCACATCAAAGAATATCCTTATCCCTTACTTGCCTACCACAAGTACTATTTGGGCTGGCTAGCTCTAGCCAAAGGATCTTCATGGCAGTAACCCATTTAGCAGCAGTGTAACAACCAATAATCCTAGGGCTCAAAAAAGGGTACAATTCCTTCTTCAAATACACTGTGTGTATCTGTAGTTCTAGGATTCTGTTAGGACTTCTAGTGGCCTTGATATCGTAAAAGTTTTTTTATCTTGGTATGACCACTAGGTTAGATACCCTCAAAGAGGAGCTGTTGGTAGGCTTAGAGCCTCAGGTTATTACTTACGTTCTTGGTATTCATAGATAAGGAAATGAACTAAAGGTTAGTTAAAAAAATGCTTAGCACCAAAAAATATTACTGTAAAATATGTGTACATAAGTTGCAGTATACAAGTATGTGTCTAGCCATTTTCTTAAAATACTTAAAGATACAAAAACATTATGATACACCATAGTTCAAAAAGGTATACATATTTCTGTTACTGTGTTATGATTAAGGAAATGGCATGAAACCAGCTTTTACAATGATTCATAATTTTTATTTTGGTTAGGCTAAGCTACAAGGATTTTGCTGCTGCTGTTGCTGGATGGCACCTCCTGGGGATGAAAGATCAGCCCATCCTTGTTCTTAGTTGCATGAGCAGCCTTTATTAAAGGCTTCATAAAAGGTTAGATATAGATATATTTGAGAGATTTTATTCTTTTTGAGGGGTCCAGAGGACAGCAGCAGATAACAGCCCTCTTGTGCCAAGAGTTTTTTCACAAATGGTTCTTCTCTGTTGCATCTTTTGATATATACAAAAGGATTTGAGCTAGAGTTTAAATAAGACACAGACCTCTATATTCTATGACTAGGTGACACTATTGATTTTTCCCTTTTTACTCAATAGTCAGAAAAAACACTAGAGTGAGTGGAAGCTGGCTGAGACTAAGACCCTTCCTCAGTGGGGTACAACAGCAGTGGTGTGAGCTGATCTGAGCAGACCCATGTGTCCCTGCCACTTGCATACACAGTTTGTGGGGCTTACAGAAACTTGTCATTCTCAAGATCCACTTTGCAGGAATGAGCAACAAAGACCTCGATCTGCCTTTGTCAATATCATTACTTCGTTTTGTACAGGAATGTTCTTCAAGCCTAAAGCCCTTTTAGACTGGATTTTGTCATGCCTTTGCTCAAGTGACACCTGATGATCATTCAGAAAATGTAAAAAGGACACACTCTACCTGTATATTTATCTAGAAGGTTTACAAATGATATTTGTTACACCTATGTTATAGGATATGCATTAGTTTCAGGTTGATCTCCAAGCTAAATTCGAGATGTCCCTGTTTTTTCTCTTCTAAGCTCTTTCTGGTCATCTTCCACCACTGCTTCACACCTGTAGGTAAGATCAGCTGAGGTGATTCTGTATGACCAACTAATTTGGTTTAGTTCAGGCTGGAATTAGGGTTTATTCATGACACGAACTCTAATGGAGTTTCCTTTGTCTCATGCTTTTTCTGAGACACATATGTAGGGTTGAGTGGAATTTTATGCTGTGATACATGCTTAGTTCATATAGTCTGGGTGTGGTTTTTAAGTTAAGATTATGGCGTCTTGTAATTTTGCAGTTTTCTAATAGACTTGTACATACATGTACAAGAGCTTTTAATGGAAATTTTATATTGCATAGGGTGCTACAGAATTTAGTAATAGTGAAACGCCTGTATAAATCATATGAAAATCATTAAGTTCATCTAAGTCCTTCAAACATAGAATATCAATTACCCACAAGTATTTTTTTTGTCTCTGTACAGAGTAGGGTTGTATTTCCAGAAAGTGTGAACAAAAGACCAGGAATAAAAGCAGATGTACTTGCAGTATCTCTCAACATCTCTTTATTTCCCTATCTTAATATATAAATCTTATTGCCAATTAAGCTAACTGCATGAGAACCCATCAGAAAGCTTCAGAAGTGCTCCAGCTTCCTACATCTAATTATAAATTACAGAATACTAATTTTGGTGTCAATCAATATATATGCAAGTATGCCTTAGTAACACTCACTGGGGGGCACAGAATATCAATGCCTCTGCTTCATACCCAGTGCTTGCTCAGGCGTGTGGTCTCCCCCTCTCCTGAAAGGAAAAAAACCGAACAACAAACAACACTGAGATTTATGTCTTAAAATGACAGTACAACTAATTTTGTGTTGTAAGTATATTCTAATTCATATCCTAGTGACTATTCAATTGTGGATTGAAAAATCTTTTCATATTTGCTCCCCTTAATTCTTCCACTGATAAGAAACATGAGAATTGGATCCAAAATGCCACTGGGTGCTTACAGGAAGTTAGGAGTAGAGGACAAACCTGATTATCTTGCTGCATCATGTGTTTTCATAGTTTTGCATGTATTTTATATGACTATAGTTCATTTCAACTTATTTCATGCCAGATATACTTATAACTGAAGAAGTAGCCAGGACTGTTGACTATGAACACCATGAGTTTTAGACCATTTCTGCATATACCATTTAATTGAAAAGATAATTGAAAAGACCTTTCCTCTCACTTTATGTAAACCAGCTTAATACTGTCAAAGAGATTTTAATATCTTCAAGACCTCCAAATTCTTATGATGTTGTAGTGTATGCCATAATATATAGACAGCAGAATATATAATGACATTGTAACCTTTATAATTCATACTTTCCTTGATCAGTGGTATGTTGTCAATTGGTTGTATTTGGCAATAGTAAACTCTTAGTTTGACAAGAGTAATATTGCATTCCCTTGTTATGTTGCAACTTTTTCAAAGAACGTTGTTATGTTATAGCACCTAAAAATGCAATAGGTATATTTTCAAACTTTCAAATGGTCAGAAAAATACTTTATTTCAAACACACCCCCACACAAGGAATCAGCAAATCTTGCAAAATCAGGCTCTTGTCACGGGTCATTTAATGCGTCTGGACGAAGGCACGTTTTTTTCCAGCACACTTAAAGGAACTTCACTTCAATCAGTGGCAGACAAATATCTTTAAACAGTCTTCCCATTGTAAATATATTGGATTTGGATATTAAGGCTTTCCTTTGGTGAGAATTAAGCAAGTCCTTGTCTGCCAGAGTGCTACAGAGTACCCCATTGTGTCCACTTTTCCAGCACATATATCTTTGCACAGCTGATGATGTCCATTTGTTATGAGGCAACAGCTGTCTGACTGGCTCTTCAATGAAACTGCTGTTCCAGGTAGGGACAGCTGGTCTGCCACCAGGTATGGCCAACATAGGGGAAATACTCTCCAAAAGGTCACTGCTCTGGTGGTATATCTGACTTCTTCCCAATGTAAATGATTTTGTATCATTCCTGAAAAGATGCCAGTTGTCCTCTTTTCAACTAACAGTTTAAAGAAAAGAGCATACTTGGTAGTCATTGGGTCCTGTGTTATTATTTGTGTTGGATGCCACGCCATTTTACCGAAGCTTCGTATTTCTCAGAGAATATGCTGCCGAGTTTGGGCAGTGTTACAAAAATGATCCTATTGTACTTGGAGTGGAAACCTAACAATACATTTTGGGGAATGTAATGATTTCATCACCTTAATATCTGCAACCATCGATATCTATTTTATGGTAAAAACTGTGTTTCAGATAGGTTTCTTGTCAACAAGCTATAGGAAAGTGATACCTCTTCTTTTCTTTCCATGTCATGGTAAAATGTCTGTATGTTGTATGATGTTACATTTCTTATCTCAATTGACATGCATTTATATATACATATACAGAACCCTTTGCTTTGTGATTTAGGGCATAAAACCATCTCTACACATAGCATGCAAGGTCCTTTATGCAACCTATCTGTAACAGCATTTTGTTCTCTGGGAAAAAAAAAAAAATTGATGTCATGTTTAGTCCCGAATTATTTATCCTTTTATCCCCTCCTGGCAGCTGTCACCCTATGTCTGGGGAATGCTCCTGCAAGCCTGGCTGGTCTGGGCTCTACTGCAATGAGACGTGTTCCCCAGGATTCTATGGCGAGTCATGTCAGCAGATCTGCAGCTGCCAAAATGGTGCTGACTGTGACAGTGTGACTGGAAAATGCACCTGTGCCCCTGGATTTAAGGTAAATAAGTCTCACTTTCACAGTTCATTTTTGACTCCACTGCCTTTAGTTAAGTGCCAGATTCTTCAAGATACCAGAGTGTCCTTTCTCCCTCACAGTAAAAGAGAGGTAAGGATATTTAGGTACCACTGGGTGTGCTATAAGGCAAGACCCTGAAAAGGCAAAAATTTATGATTGGTTCTCAGTACTGAAATGAAGCCATTTTAAGAAAGAAAAGTTAGTTGCTTTATAAGACATTGACAAGAATGAGGGTGTACTGTTGAGGTGTAAATAAAAGGAGGAATGATAGGTTTCAGTCATTATCTTGTTGCACCAACTCCTTATGCTCCATCCAGAGAAACTCTGGACAAAGACATTTGTTTTTACAGTTCATGACAGATTATTCTGCAGCTTTCACATGTTTGCTGTTACCTGAGCATTGGATGCTAATCCAACATAGAAAACATTTTACAGTATGACTGTTCTTCTAGGAATAATAACTTTGAAAACTTCAAATTAATTTTTTTCCATTAAACTGCTGTCTTACTGAGTTTTGGTTTCATAAAGGGCTTCTTTATTACTGAAAATACTGTCCCTTCATCTAACCAAGGGCTGTTAGCTATGTGACCTGAGCTCTCACAGCAACCGATAGAAAACTAATGCTTGCTGTAGACATGAAGGACTCCCTCGGCCTTAAATCAGGATAACTTAGTGACAGCCTAGGACAGTCATGGGCTGTATGTTTTCTGGCTTTTGTAGCACCTGGGTCAGTCTAGGTCATGTATTAGTTATATTGTCTGAACCTCCTCAAATAGTTCTTAGACTTTGTTTTTGTATAATTCAGGGTGCTGCTTGTGGTACTCCTTGCCTTCCGGGGACATACGGAGTAAACTGTTCATCTGTGTGCAACTGCAAAAACGAAGCTATCTGTTCACCAGTAGATGGTTCTTGTGCCTGTAAAGCAGGTAAGTGTCCTTCAGATTAATTTTCTTTCTCTGTGATCGTAAAATGAAATTGAGTTTTTGAGTAGAGAAGAAAGAAACTTAATGAAAAGTGAACCACCTTGAAGGCCATGTCGCAAGATACTTTATGCTTCTGCTGCTCTGGGAGTTGAAAAACTATGAAAACATCTGCTTGGTGAAGAGTACATGTACCTCGTGTTCGTGTTTCCTTGACACAGTTCTCAGTGGGCTGGATACTGTGGCTGCGTGAATTACTACTGTTTACCATGAGGTGAGCCACCACTTGTCTCTTGTGGCAGTGCGATGGTCTGCTACAACGACTACTGGCATGCCATTTATCTGATGTCAGCCTTCCTACTCAAAATACGTAACTCAGTTTCCCCTCAGCCTGGGTGAGCACCACTTCTGGCTGCCACCCTCACTTCCATCAGCATCACAGAGGCACAGACTGCTTCCTGCCAGTTTAGCGCCGATGTTCATATATACTGGCAATTTTTGCTGTTCGAATACTCTTTTTCTCAGCAATTCTCTGACCAAACCTTGCCTAATCACTGCTGCAGCCTACGCCCTCCACTGTTCCCTGCTTTCACGAGAAACTTTCTGAATCTCCCAGTATTAGTGTGAGTGGACTCATGCTCCTTGACCCCTCTGCCTGGCTTTCTCCTCTCAAAAGTAGTTTTGATGCTCAGTGTACCTCCACCAGAAACTGTATGTACCTACCCACCTTTCCATCTCCCAGTAGTACATGCCTTTGGTTGGAACAAAGATAACTCAGATATCCTGCAGTGTTGGTTCTGCAGAGATCTTTTTCCATGTAAAGGTCTAGAGGTCCACATGGTGTTCGTGTTCAACCCAAAATATGCTACTAAATTCCACTTAAAGATCCACTCTTGCAATACACCTGTTCTCTTTTTTCACTTCTGCTGTGAGGAAGGCTTTAAAGTCCAACATCTCTCAGCTGTGATGCTGGATTGCTGAGAAGAGAAGGGCAGGTCTTTGAATGCTCCCAAGCAAATTCTGTGCCCAGCCTGTGTTGTAGACACCCCCATCTAAAAATGTTTTTCCAAAAATACACCAAGGTTGAGAGTCCAAGAGGAGTGTTAAAGTTACCTAGACAAATAGCCACTAAATTTGTCAGGGACTGATACAATGAAATCATTTGTGTAGCAAACAGGGAGAGTTTCCAGCTTCTGCTCTTGTCAAAGAGAGCGGAGCACATTTAACTCTGTTAAAGTAGCTAAGTAGGTACTGCTAAGTAGCTAGGTTATGAGGAGAAAAACTATTAATTGAGTCATGCATAATCCTGTCTTCTTGTGCATCATGCAGTTTTAGTCATACTAGGATGAAAAAGGACAGCAAATGGTGAAATTAAACTAAACCCAGATACTTGTCATGTAAATGAAGAGAAGAGGATATATAAGTATCTCTGGAATATTATAAATATTGGAAAGACCTGGAAAGACCCTTGAGAGAAAGTGTCTCAATTTTCTAGCTAGTATAGTATAACATTTTTTCCTGAAATGACCCCTAAGTTCAAAGTTATCAATCCAGGGCACGAGGCAGCTTCGTTTCAATATATGTGTTTTGCGTAGTCTATTGATTAGGCTCAGTGCAGAATTATTTTTCCCTTCGCTTACTGTAAACAAGGTACAAAATTAGAAACTTGGCTTGTGTCATTGCTGATGATAACATATGGCTGGCTCATGCCGTTTCTCTTGTATCCAATAGATGATCACATTTTAAAAAATCTATTTACAGTTCTGTCTATCCAGTGCACAGTCTGTGAATCATTGCTATTGGGCATAATCAGTGGTGAATGCTGCATTTTAGAATCATTTTCCATTACAATTTTTTGTATTTGGAGAGAAGTATAGAAATAATCTAAAAGGTCTTCTGTCTATCCTTGGAGAAATCCAACTTATGCACTACTTTTATGTTTTCTCTTTTTTTTGTGTCTAAGATTTCCGTTAAAACCATATTGCGGAACTGTCTGTATTGAACACAGGTGGAAGAATTATGAAAGCAGCAGCTTAAGTCTAGGGAAAATACTCCTCTTTTTTTTTTTTCAGGCTATTCCTTAAAACTTTTGGCATAGTTTAGTGCTTCTTAGCGTAATTTCAAGGTGTCTTAGTTTTCATTTCATATCTTCCATCAATTGCTTTTTTATGTTGGCACCCATCTGCAAATGTGTGCTGTGCACAGATGTTACAAGGTGCCCTTGAGCACCTTTGTTCAAACCTGGACAAGTTCTCAGCTGAAACTGTTGATCCTATCCTGTAGTTAATGTTATCACGATAGTGTGCATCTCCAAGAGATGCTACACGGTAGGAGGAGGGAAACATATTCTCAGAGAAGAATGGGGGAAAAAAACTGATTAATTTGTCACTTTAATTCTTATTTTTGGCAGGTTGGCATGGTGTAGATTGCTCAATAAATTGTCCCAGCGGTACCTGGGGCCTTGGCTGTAATTTAACTTGCCAGTGTCTTAATGGAGGGGCTTGCAATGCGCTGGATGGAACCTGTACCTGTGCCCCGGGCTGGAGAGGACAAAAATGCGAACTCCCTTGCCAGGTAGTTTAATAATTTTACTGAATTTTGCACTGTAGGATAATACTGGGCAGGGGGACACTCCTGTCATTCTTCTGATTTCACAGGGATAAGCCCCTAAGGAGCACTGCACCTGGTAGCCCTTATACGACTGGGTTCAAGATCAGGGACATGCACTGACAGTTCTTCTGGAAGAACTCTGCTGTGCAGCACACCAAAGAACACAAAAAATGACTACCAAAATGAAGATGCAAAGATGAACACTTTTTCTGCTTTCATACTTTGAAGTTGGACCTCAAACTTGTCACCAGCTCCTTTAGAATTTGTTGAAAAACATGGAACCAATTTTTTCCGTCTCTATCAGCATCAAATGCTATCCAAACTGCTTCTGTTAAACTACTTTAAGTAAAAATGATGAGAGAAAAAATGTACCAAAAATATATTCCACATCAAACAACATAATTTTAATTAAATTAGCTTTTATCTGTGGTACAGTATGAATTAATAAAGAACTTCCATTCCTCCTCAGTCAGACATGAGAAGGCAGTCTTACTACCCAGTCCCATGACAGGTCTTTCCCTTTCTATTGGGGCTCTGACTTCCACTACTTCCCAGACTGAAAACTGCAAAATTAGAAATCATTGTGTTGACAAAGGCACGTATCTCATCAGTTCTGTTCTACCGTGTAATCTGTAATTTGGGGAAGCCATAAAAATATATAATTTTGAAATTTAAAAAATGGCAAAATTCAAAACTGAATTGTTTTATTATGTAACTGTTTGATTTCAGTTACATTTCAGGGACAGAAAAATGAGGTATTTTATGAAAAATGGGGTTTTCTGGAGTCCATCTTTTCCAAGGATGGACTTTGATTTTCCTGGAAATTTTTAACAAGCTTTACTTTTAAACTTTTTTCTGCTCTCCTTTTCCTCTCCACTGTATTTTCTTCACTTTTGCAATACTATCTGCATAGCAGGCTGTTGGTAATATAATTGTGAAGGAATCACCTGAACTGAACATAAAGCTTGTAAATTGCCCTCTTGTATCACATTCAAGCTTCTGTCAGTTTGGAATAGCTCTAGTGAGCAATAACATGACAGGAGTAGCTGAGCTACACTGTAAGACTGGAAACCATACCTCTGTTTTGAATGAAAATTTGTTCTGTTGAACGACTCTCAGAATACTCAGAAGTGATTTTTTGGGGGTTGTTTTTGGTTTTAAGATGAGGTATAGCATACACTGATACAGTGAGTGAAGTGGCAAACAAATTCTTAAATATTCTGGAAGGCTGATTCGACTACCATCTGTGCACGTTTATGCAGTCTTTCCAACAATGCATCTCCATCAGAAGACTAATTTTTCTTTTTTCTAAAGCAACTTTGTTTATCACTTAGTGTCTGAGTCTGAAGGATGATGAGATCTCCCAAGCTCCATTAGCTCTTCCAAAATTAACTTATTAGAAAAGATAGGTATTGTTTCGTAGCATTTGCTTCACTGTTCCAAATTTAGCAAAATAATGCTTAAAAGCATTTCTATATCAGATAGTTTAGCATTGTCTTGCATGCTCTCTCTCTCTCTCTGTCTGTGGCAAATTATGTCCATAGCATTTACATATTTCAAATGCATATTCTGCCTCAAAATTCCACAGCAGGAGAATAAATACAAAACTAACTCAAGTGTGTCCAGTGTTATCTGAATTTTTTTCTTGTTTGAGCAGAGAGTTTATTTAAATCAGTGTATTTCAATTTGTTTCAGTAACTTCATAAAATTAGTATCACTGCCCAGATTTTTACTCAAGATTCGTCTGAAGTTTGGACTTCGGTCTAAACACATAGAAGACTAAAATACCACTTTTCAACAACATATTTGAGGATTTCCTTTCTTTCCAAATCTGTTTATATGCAAAGGAAATGCTTATTCTTTTTTTTTCTCAATATAAAAATGTATTGTTGAGATGAGAAAAAGGTTCCTTATACTCAAGTAATGTAAGATTTTGTTCTACTTTAGAGTTGAAAGGCTGGGAATTGAATAGCTAAATTCTGTGGAACTTGGTAGAAATGTAGGCATGAACATCAAAGAACAGCAGATGAATTTTTATACAGGTTTTATTCTGATTTTTAATGTGACTGAGACCAATTTTTAGCCTGGAATTTAAATGATTGGGTTTTAAACTTGACATGTTTTTTCCTTTTTTTGCCTTTGCTGTGGGTAACCCCAGAAGTATTACCTTGAATTATACTGGCTTTTTTCCATGTTTTCAAATTTGTTTTGACACTTCTTCTTTAAGATCAATTTACTGTTGTACTTTGCCTTGTTTTGAGAATGCAATTGTAAAGATTTTGCTCTTTTCAGTTTTTCAGATTGATTTTGTATGGAGTTACCCCCAAATGTATGTGCCACCTTCCATGGAAGAAGCAGAAAAATTCAAATGTTTAGATTAGTTCCATGAAAATCAGTTGTGCTCTTTTGGCACAGCTGAATACACCAAGAGAGGTGTCCAACTTCTAACTTTAATCTTTCTTGTTGGTTCAAAAAATGTTCCATGGCCAAAAAATAATTTTGTTCTGTGTACTGTCTCATAGCCAAGGAGCTTCTCTTTTTAACATAGTGTATGCTGTAGTGCGGAGGGGAGGATTTTTAATCAAAAGAGATAAAGTTTGCATTGTTTATGCAATCAGCTTCACACTGAAGATATATTTTAATCTAATGTTTTAGTACTCTTTTTTAGAAATTATGGAATTTATGTAATATCCTTTTTGGCCAATACATAGATAGCTCAAGGTCTGAGGCAGAAAGGAGCCTGAATTGCTTTCCTGTCGAGGGACCACCAGGTCCTGGAGTATGACGTCAGCTGTAAGGGAAATTAGAGGGGTAGTACAAGAAAGCTTTCATTGCAGCCTCTAATAGTGTAGGTTACTGTGTTCTGAATCACTCTCTCCAGGTCCATTAGTCTGAGATTTTTCAAGTAAGTGTAATTAATTCATTATCTTCCCCTCTTAAATGAAAAAGTGAAAATGTAGGATGCTAAAATGTTCCAAAATGCAGAAGGGTTTTATATTAAGAAAGCAAATTATGGATTCAGGAGAGATTTGTGGTTGCTTTTTGAGGCAGGACTGGCCAGAACTGGTTCTTCTCTAACTCCCAGTTGATATCCTCTCTGAGTTGTTTTTTTTTTTGTTGCCACAGGACGGCACATATGGTATGGATTGTGCTGAACGCTGTGACTGCAGCCATGCAGATGGTTGTCATCCCACCACGGGTTACTGTCGCTGTTTACCGGGATGGTCAGGTACAAAAGAGATGGTCATGAAAGACAATGAGAGTTTTCACTATGGTGGGACTTGGTCTTGCCTTTCGGTTTTGTGGGTAGAGGAGGAGTACGTGTGGTTGGAAGGAGAAAAGAGCCAGTTCTGTGGCTGCTGTGTTCACTCTGTGATTCACAGGTCTGGAAAATTTGTCAAGCATGGGACCTGCAGAAAACTGGGGAAATCTTAAAACTTGGGCACTTCCACAATATATTTCCTTATGAAAGTGGTGAATAGCTGTAAATATTCAAGGTTGTGCTGGCAGCTTTGGTAGGTAAAGCATCACATCCAGGAAGTCAGAAAGCTTTGCTTAGGCAGCCAAAAAGTGGATAAATCATGCAGAAGCTGTGCTACCATTTGAGTTTCTCAAACTTTTGAAAAAAATAAGTTTCTCTACATGTATTTTGATCTGTATGAAAATTGTTGCACTTTTTTCACAGTTTCTCCGGCATTTTCATTGCCATTTTAAGAACTATATATATATATAATTATTCATCAAAATTTGTGTTAGATGCTGTTGTTGCACTGTCTTGTTTGTGGAAAGCAAGATTTTTTTTTAAAACATGATGAAACTATGCAGAAGGCAAGCTCTCATGAAATGTTCCCTTTACCTGTAGGAGGTAGATTTTGTTCTCCTGTAGATTTCTGAGCTCTAAGTGTTGGGAAAACTCTTCCATCTCCAATAAGGATTAATTGACACTGTAAGTTTGCCCCTCTCAGAGTGTTCTGGACTTTGTGTCTCACTGTGATACTGTAGTGTTGCAAGGGTCACATTTCTTGTCACCTGTCTGTACAGACTCCTTCTGTTTAATAATGAGAAGTCAGCATGAAAAACCCACCTTAAATGAAAAAAGCATGTTTCTGGTGTGAAAAGAAAGGAGGGGTTTTTTGTGATTTCAGGTATAACGTAGTATTATTTATTATCCACTCATTTATAAGTTCATATTTTTCCCAATTGACTTGTAGGTTCATGATATAATTGTTCTCTTTTTTTTCTCTGGTGCTTCCAGACATAGTAGATGGAGGTGAGCAGACAATCTGCAGTAGGTCATTTATTTGATAAGTTTAGCAAATCGTTGTGCTCACGGAAGTTTGTGTAGAGTTTATGACTTCCTCAGATACAGTCTTTACTGAGTTTTTTCCCAAACTTTGATTTTTATATGCTTTTTTTTCCTAGCTCTGTAGATGGATCACAGGCATTTTGTTCAAAGTGCATTAATACTCTGTGTCTGCAGTTCAGGTTGATTAGTTGTAGTTGATTACAGCTTACCTGGTGTTTTTCCTACTTGCCATTCAGATGAGCATGAATTTTATAGTTATGGGGGAGTAAGAAGTGGAAGTCTGTAGGGGATACAGACCTGGGCAGGAAGGGCCAGATTAAAATACGTAGTTTTGAAAGGCCATACTAAAAATCTAGCAACTTTTTC
The DNA here is from genome assembly GCF_000690535.1 of Cariama cristata. NCBI lineage: Eukaryota > Metazoa > Chordata > Aves > Cariamiformes > Cariamidae > Cariama > Cariama cristata. The sequence continues at coordinate 31,730 of NW_009595299.1, read as the reverse complement.
TAACTTTTTCTAACATGTAAAAATTATCTAGCCAGTGTGATATAACTAACCTGGGATGCCACAAAGGCTTCAGACAGCACAGACCTTGACTGTGCTTGAACTCAGGTATTGAAAAGATGACAATATTTGTGCCTTTAGGGAAATCTTATTTTGTCTTCATGTTTAGAAAGGAGAAAGATTTCACTAGAAAGAGACTTCAAGAGTGATTGTAAATAAAATTGAGTATCTGTCCCTGGATGATGTAATCACAACAGCGTGTATAACAGACTGGTTTCAACATGTTGGTGATGTCTAGACACACAATATAACATAAATGGCATAGTTTGCTTTATATTCAGTGTCTGGAAAAATCCTCCTCCCACACTTCACATGTCAGAGCAATACCCATGAGGAATCTGGTCTTTGTGTAGATACTTATATTTAGAATGATTAAAAAAAGGAGAGAGTTCTTTAGAAACAGGTTCCCAAATAGCTGTACTGTAATGTTACATTGCAGAGATAGCGTTAAATTGTAGGATTAAGAAGGGAGGTTATATACATGTTTGTATGCATAATAGGTGGAGAAACAGATGGAGGATTTGTGAAAATATAGGAAGGTACTAAGATGCAACAACTTATGTTAGAATAGCTTAGATTTTTTCCTGTTACATTTGTTAAAGTAACCATCAGAGTTACTAGTTTTTGGTGGTTAGTATTACCTACCAAAAAAAACAGAGAGAGGGAGGAACTGCTTTTGAATCAGTCTAATGCTTATCTAACCCATATGAAGGATTTAGTTGTTTAAAAACCATTGGGAAGGTAGTGTTAAAAAATAAATATATTTGAAGAAGCTTAAAGATGTGAACTTGTGAGTCTTTTTTCTTTTTCAACAAGAATAAATTGATGAATGCAAGGTAAGCTTCCCCAAATGTTTTGATGCCACCAAAATAACATAAAGTGTCCGAAGATATTTTAAATGTAATATTTTTCTCAACCCTGTGAATGGAGCAGTTGTCTGCACTTTCCAGAGGGAATTTCATCAGAGGGAATAGTTTATATAACTTTGCAGAAATAAATGAAGAGTGGAAGATTTTTCCCTTGCTGGATGACACAGTTGTACCAACATACTGGGGAACAGGAAACGTGCTGCACAAGGAGGGGGGTCACTTGACTGGTACAGAGTGCATGCTCCCTCGAGTAGTGAGGGAGCTCTGAGCTGCTGAAGTGGGCATAACTGCTATTGTCATGTACCAAAGGGCATCCTAGCTAACATGCTACCCTTTAGTTTACTCTCAAGATATAGCTGCTGCCGAGCATTAGGTCAATAATAAGATGCCATACGTTTTAGTTTTTTTAAGTAGTTTTTTCTTTTTTTTTAACATGCCCAAAGTATTATCTTTTGCTTCTTAGGTCCTAGTTATGAACAAAAGTGTAAGTTTAGTTATTGACTATTGTGTTGTCATGAGCTGTTATAAAACTCAAGAAATAATTAAAATTGGTTTTAATTAGGTTTTGTTTTAATTTAGGGTTTCTGTTTTTAATTTAGGTTCTGTTGCCTAGGAGGATACTTAGATTTTTCATCCTAAACAAAAGTGACTTCGTTTATAGGACTCCTGTTAGAAATTCTACCCCATGTGTAGTTTACAGCAATATACAGCAGTTTAATTCTGTCTAGAAAAGCAAGAGTTAAAGGTGATGTTTTTTTCCTGGCAATCTGACCATTCCATCACGTTCCAGGAGCCACATGACAGGATGGCACAATGAAGAAACATCCGCCCACGCAGAGGATGATGTCTGCCCCAAATGCTCTCGTCCCTTGACGTTTTCACTGTATCTTATAAATAACTTTTCTCCATTTGGAGAGAGTGCAATAGCTAGACAGTGGAAAAGAGTAAGAACCATTAAAATAGAAAGCAGAGGAAAGACGCAGAAAATGTACTCCCCCAATAGGTAATGATAATTAATTCTCCTAATAATTTATACCAAAATTTACATTAACTTCCGTTAAAGAGCCACCTCTACTGCTTCTCTCAATGACCACAATCCAGCAAGCACCATGGTAAACTGTTAATTTCATCCCTTAATCTTATCTGTTCTGCAAGCAGCTGTCAAAATACAATTTTTCAAAATTGCCTAAAAGATTAGAGGATTCATATTCTTGCAAACTGAAGATTTTGCATTAAAGCATTGTAAAAAAGGGAAAAAGTGTTTCTCCAGACTGTTTATAACTGTATTACAGTAATGTGGGTGTTACTGATAACACATTACTGTTGTGCGTTCTTGGGTGCAGTTCTGCTGGACCTTTCTGTTTGTGAAGAAATGTCATGTCATACTGATACAACATTTGTTATTTTTAAAATCAATTTAAAGGTTATGCAGTGCCAGGGATTATGAAATACCACTAGTCTGCTATCTGTACCAAAACAATAGCATTGGTTTATGGAAAAGACAGATGCAGTAATATCAGCCTACGTTTTACCAGCGTGCATAGTATTCACCCATATGCTACAGGAGATAGGGTGTTGGTGACTTTTTGCTGTGCTGGACACCTGCTGACACTAGTCAGATTGCCCATCACCAGATGTGTTGTTTCTGCGAGGAAGTGCTGTGTCTTTCCATGTGCTCCTGACATTATTTCTAAGAGGCACATTTGTTGCTGGATTATAACAGGGAGGCCTGTCATCTGACACCCACCCCACTGATGCAAATAACCGGGTCCCCTGGGAAGCACGAACTAGAACTCTCACTTGTTCCTTAGCTTTTAATGTGCACACACTTTTTTCCCCTCCTATGTAGAAGAAAGGAGGCTTCTCGCCTGGAGAAGAGGAGGCTGAGGGAAGACCTGATCGCACTCTACAACTACCTGAAAGGAGGTTGTAGCTAGGTGGGCGTCAGCCTCTTCTCCCAGGCATCTAGTGACAGGACAAGAGGGCATAGTCTGAAACTGCGACAGGGGAGGTTCAGGCTAGGAATTAGGAGGCATTTCTTCACAGAAAGGGTGGTTAGGTATGGGAATGGGCTGTCCAGGGAGGTGGTGGAGTCACCATCCTGGAGGCGTTTAAGAAAAGATTGGGCATGGCACTTAGTGCCATGGTCTAGTTGACATGGTGATGTTAGGGCAAAGGTTGGACTCAGTGATCCCAGAGGTCTCTTCCAACCAAATCAATTCTGTGATTCTGTGATAAAAGAGTACTGTCATGGGTCTCCCTCACCTTAAGACTGAGAAATGAGCTGCTGCTGCTGGAACAGCGTGCATGGTGCTGGCACCCTGGTGCTCCTAAGCTGAGAACCTCTTGCCAGAACATGGGTTTCCCTCCGCCTTGGCTGATTTCCCCTGGGCTCCTGAAGCATGAGGTCCCATTGTGATGAATATTCAGTGTGCCACAAAATGAAATCATATGGGGGCACTGTATCATGATAAATGGCATATTTACTTTCCAAACATAGGAAGACGAATTCTTCAGTAAGAAGTTTGGCCTGCTCTATGTCTGGACTTCACTGTGTCTGTATCTCTCTTGCCTATGTGTTGGGGTGGGTCTTTATGTGGAAGAAACACGACTCTTTTAGAAGAAGGACTTTAAATCAATAGATTAAGTACATTTATTTTCTGCCTATCAAGAAGGTAAGAAAAGGAATAGTATTATTTTCTTGTGGCTACTTAAAATATGGTAGGTGAAAAGAAGAGCACCACCGGAGTGGATAATAGTATGTAACAATAATAGTACGTAACAGTATGGCCTTCAGAAAAAGATACCAGGGAAATCTTAAAAGTGATTCTTCAACTAAAATTTGCAGATACTGATGTATGCCTTCAAACTCTGGTACAGCTCTGTTTTTGTTGACAAGCTTTTGTAGCTGGCTTCCTAGTGAAACTCGCAGGCACAAACTCTCCTGCTGCTGCAGTAAAGAAGCAGGAGTCTGAACTTCTAGAGAAAAATCTTTGATCCTTTCATTAGCTCCTTAATTTGAGATGCTTTTATTTAGTTTTCTGGCTGTGATCAGCTAGGGAGCAAGGTGCTTCTCTTTCCTTAAAGACAGTGAGAGTACTTCTAAGTAGTGCCTATGAAGCACTTCCTGTGCTGTTTCTCCACTTTCTTTGGGCTGCTTATCTGTCATTTGACAGACAAGTAGGGAAGCAATTCTCACCATCAGAAGTCTCAGGTTCCTTGAACAGAAGTGATCTAGTGTTTGTTTCTCCCAAGTATGAAGGGTGAGATCTTGGGCCATATCATTAGCTTTAAGGACACCACGTTTTTCCCAAGTTTTGAGGGCTTGATCCTTCTCTTGTTTACGCTGTGGTATATTCAGTTTAGCTCTGACATATGGGAAGTACACCAATATACAAATAGGTTTTAATTCTGAGAGACTATACTGGAAAGTTCCATGTTTTGTGAAGATAAATTGTATAGCAAATACACATTCTTTATGAAAAATAATTCTTTTTAAAGTTTGGATAACTTTTAATCAGACTAATGGAAATGTAATAAGCTGGAAAATAGCACTTAGTCCAATAATAAATTTGCATGGGAAGATCGTAAGAAATAATTGGTAGATTTTTTCCCCCTTCAAATACTAAACTAAATTAGCTCTCCATTGATCTGACTTGGATGGATCATTGAGTCTCGACTTAAAAATACAGCATAGGGAGTATGTAAACACTCTGCTAGCATGGCCTGAAACACTGGTATCCCTAAAGAATTATTGACTTCATTCATGCAATTACGAATGCCGGGGGAATGCTGATTTAGATGTGAGGCCCCCAGCATAAAGCACTGGGCATTAAATGCATGAGCATTTCTTCAGAGCAGTTTAGCTGAAGTTTATCATGACCATTCAGCTATTGCCTAGCAACTTGTGAAGGCCATCAAAGAGCTCTTTGTCCATAGCTCTGGCAAAAACATTTCCTCGCAGATATCCTTATCAGTATCAAAATCAACATGAAAACTTATCAAAAACAATTTTATTGCATAAGAGATTAATACTCACTTGAAATTGTGGCAATCACAAGCCAGTACACTGTTGATACCATTGTTGTAAAAGCTGAGGCTAATCTTGCTTTGTAAGTTAAGGCGAAAACATTTCTTTTTCCTCACTAATTTCTAGCTTTTCTATAAAAGCGTAGCTTGCTTTGCTGAAATTTCATATAAAACATCAGAGGCTGAAAAAGTCTGGTTTTATTTTTTAATCCTTTTAATATTTCTAACCTATTCTTTCTCAAGAATACACATACTTGATTTTTACAGCTATAAGATGTGAAACTTAGTTTCTCATTTTTAAGTGCCTTGTGAACTCATCTGAAGAACAGTGAATGAATGAGATTTAAAACTACTTTTATAAGTAGAGATGCAATAAATTACTAAATGAATTAGTATTCCTGCTTTGCTACATTCCTTCTTGACACTCAAACAGTAGTGAAATTGATTTTGCTTATGATCAATACTGAATATAATAAAATTCCTTTTCTAGTGAAACAGAGGTAATATTCAGCACTCTTTCAGTACGTTATATTGTCATAATTATTATTCAATGATATTTAGGATACACTTTGCTAAGTAGAGGGATATCATTCTTCACCTGGCTACCTCCTCGTAAGGGGTGAAAGTGGGAAAGAAGAGCGAATTTTTTCATTTTCCCTAATGAATAATTTAATTTTCCCTGATGTGTACTGGAGGAACTTTTTCCTTTTTCATTTTTAATGGTAGTTGTTCATTCATTGAAGTATCATAGCTTTATGCAGCATGAGGCCCATTGTCTTTTCTATTCCAGTGTGCCTAGTATCACCCTTTGACACCATGCTGTCATAAAGCATCCTCTGTGCACAGATCAAGACGATATAATTGAGCCTGGTGTTATTGTATATCACTGGTCTACATAATCTCAGATAATGCACTGTGGTAACTCTTGGCAACCACTGACTTGTTAATAGTGACCATTGTATACTGAACACCACTGAAACCCATTAAGACTCTGTGAAAAATGTTTTCTCTAGCAGGGTTCACTGAGTGAAACTATGTGTGATATGACAGATAATACTTATGTGAACAGAATGCTAGGCTCAATTCTGAAATGCTCTGCATGTGTCTACTTGTGCTTTCACAGACTTTAAACCCAAGTTCTCAAATTTGGGAACCTCAGGCTGAGCAATCTTACGCATCTGAAATAAGTGGTCTTGTTTCTAAAAAAAATGCTGTGATCTCATGCTGCTCATGTGCATCAGCATCTCTCAAAATCAAACCACTGTCTTTTATCTTATTTACCCACAAATAGAGAGTTAATGACAAAGTTGACCCAGGCTACTGAGAAGCAAGTCTACACTGCCTCTCAAATGTAGATGAAAATAGGAGAATTACATTGCCTATGCAGGCAAAAATGAAAAAGTAATGATATAAGAAGCCTTTCATTTTTTGACAATAACTTTGGTTTAGGTTACCACTAACCAATGATCATTGTACAGTTAGGGCTTTTAGGTGGCCTGTGTACTGTCTACTGCTGGTTAGCAACTGGATTATAAAAGGCAAGAGTTTTCTCTCTTGCTGGCATTAGTTGGTGCAATCTGTTGAACCACATATTTGATTATTCAATCTGTTGATTGTCCTGCAGAAAAACAAACAAGTTGAGAATCTGGAGTTTCACCCTTCCTCTAATTAGAGAGTTAGTCTTTGGATATAGGCAGCTTTACAAGGCACATGCTGTAGGAGTTGAGGAATCACCTCTGAGTCTCGTCTATCAGTAAACAGTAGAATTATTTTTCGGTATTGTTACAAACAGTAGGTTTTGCTCTTCAAAGTTAAAAGATTTTTTTCTTGTCACATGTGAAACTGTTTTGCTTTTTTAGGACTCTGGCAGCCAGTGAACCTGTGGCATATTTTGCTGGAAATACTTACAAAGCAAGACGTGCTTGTGGTTGGATTCAGTCCACTTTTCCCTTAGCAAAGGGCTTCATTCAGCAGAGGCGCTACAATAATACTTAATTGTTAATGCAAAGTACTGTAGACACAATACGGTCTGAGTTCCAGAGTGGTGCCTGCTGGCATTTAACGTGCAGCATGCTTTTTAAAAGAAGATAGTGGAAAAAACAAACAGGAAAGTTATATTTAATGTTGCTGCATTGCAAAGAAAAAAAAACATGCCTTGATTGGATGATTATAATTAGTGGTTTGTGTTATGATTTATGTATAAGGGTTCAGGTTGTGCCCATTTTATAATCAGTTTTGTGCCAAAAATGGTTAGACAAAGCACTGACTGACCAGCATCCTTAACACTGTTGCAGCTAAGCATTTTGGAATGCTCACATGGTGTGTTTGGAAACCCTTTGTGTGCGCTACATTTTTCCATTTGGTATGAGGCTGAGCAGTAATCAGCTCACCACTAATTAGAAATCATTCTGTGTCCTACACCCTATTATTACACAAAATTATGTCAGACCTTAAGAATTTTTACATTCAGAAGGAAAATTTTCTGCAATACCTTTTGTCATGCATCTCCCTAACATAAAATTTGACAATAAGCTTTTGCTGTTTTGAAACAGCCATTATGGAGGAAGCAAAAGCCATTATTTTGCTGCATTTGAATTACTTTCTACTTGAAATTCTCTTTATTGATACCTGTTGTGAAAATGAGAGGAATGAAAGACCTTTTTTAATTTTTATATATGTCAAGTCTTGGAAAATTACGGAACTCTGTATTATTCAGAGGTTTGTATTCATCTTAGTAGATCTTAGAGTACTGGTGGACAGGAAGCGTGGAGGTAGCATCCCACAGAGCTCCTATGTTCCTTGTATATCTGGAGAAGCGCTTTCCTGTTACAGAACTCAGGATCAGCCCTTATGTACATCTTATCAAAACTGGAATATGAAAGAAATTCACTGTTTTGGGGGAAGGCAGGAGCAGAGATGCAAGTTTACCTTGTTCTGTTTTCCTGATGTTAGTGATATTTTCATAACCAGGTTTTGTGAGCTGTGTTTTAAAAATGAGTCCTCTGAGGACCAAAGACCTAACCTAACTATGCATAAGAGTTCTTTACAAAGGCTGACAGTTTTGTTTATTTATGGTTGCAGGCATTCATTGTGACAGCGTATGTGCTGAGGGACAGTGGGGCCCAAATTGCTCGTTGTCTTGTTACTGCAAAAATGGAGCATCCTGCTCTCCAGATGATGGAATCTGTGAGTGTGCACCAGGATACAGAGGCACCACTTGTCAGAGAAGTAAGGACAAAATAAATGTTTTAAAATCTCTGTTTCTCCCTCCCTTACTTGGAATACATATGAAATAATACCGTAACGCTTTGTTAGTTGTAGTATAAAGTACTATGAAACACTCCTTGATTGGACATTTTGTCAAAATGTATGAATATACAGAAATAAGTGTTATCTGAAATCAACAAATGTTTCCAGCTAATAGTGCTCTTCTTGTTATGGTACAACTCTACTTTTATTCACTGACTGTGCTGTGATGTCGTTACGCACATGACTTTCTAAGAAACAAATTTAGTAGGAGATTCCATTCTAAAGGCAAGCATTTCCAAATGTGATTGACTAACATTAATTTTGTAATACATATTTTGGTAAATAAATAAAACGTGCATAAGTTTCAGAAGCTAGAAGCCTTAGCTTCCCATTGAGTCTGGTAGGAATCATTGGCTTAATTACTGCACTTTTTTAACACTTATTTTGAAGCAGCAAAGAATGGCCAGTGGGATCAGACCTCACAGTAAGTAGAGGATATCGTAGGTACACATAGTTGCATTTGAAAACTTTGTCTCTTTAAAATTTAAAGAGAGATACAGTTGAAGAGAGACACAGATGAACTGAGGTACATTGTACGAGAAACAGGGAGGTGAAAATAAGATGATGTGCAAAGTATCTACCCCCTCAAGAAGATCTGTCACAGTTTGCCAGCAGTCTAGCTGTTTTCAGTTTGAATTGTTGAAGCTGTGGGGGAAAGATGTTCAGAGAAGAGAAATGTGAGTCCTCTGCACTTAGAGGGTAGCCCTGTTTTCAGAGGAGGTGTCCCAGAAACATGGTCAAGAAGCAAGTGGAGTAAGGGCAAGCAGAGATGCTACTACATCCTCCAAAAGAGGCTTAAAAGGCAGGAGACAACATGAAATGATTACTAGAAGGTAGAAGGAGAATCAGAGGAGGATGAAGTCTAACAGTCCAGGAATGGCAAGATTTCAAGCTGAAGAATGTGACTGCCTGTGGCACTACTAAATCCCACATTAGTGTGGTATTACTATTCCTTAAGCAATTCTAAGTAAGTGCAGTGATTACTCTCACTATCTAATCTCTGAAGGCCTTGCAGTTAATCAGTTAATCAGTTAATCCAAAGGCAGACTAAGTGTAACACTACATGTAAAAATGTTGCCTGTCTTTTGGAGCTATGCCTATAACCTGCACAAGAGGCTTCCAGTCCGGTGGCTTTTGGAGCCCCTCTGATGCACGGTCTGGAGGCTGGGAAGACAAAAGTCATAGAATAATTTGGATCCCAGTCGGAAAGTGCCTTTTCAGTAAACAGGAAGACCTTTTGGCACTGTTTCACTTGGAAAAGTTAATCTCTCTAGAGAGATCTGGCCACACAACTTGTATCAAACGTAGAATTAAAAGACTGAATCTGGAATGAAATTAAAATATTGAAAAGATTCCAAGTTAGTTTTCTTCCGTGCTAATTGCTGCTATGCAACAGGTATTTCTCTTGATGCATCACCTAATCTAATTTATCAGGAAATAAATACCAGAAGGGATTAGAGCAACAAAGGAGATTTTACGCGACAGCCTTTTTGGTCCCCCTCCGTTTTTTTTTTCTTTTTTTAAAGAAACTAGTGCCTTTAGCATAAAAATTAAGTGGACGACTCTGTATTTCTGGTCTCAAATTCTCTAAAAGGTAGGAGATGCATAGCTGTCTGTACCACAAAATGAGTATAGTGAGTACCGAAATGAAAGGATGACTGGAAAACGTATGTTTTTCTCAGTGAAGTAATGGGTATTTGCATTCCAAGTTAGAAAACACATAAGAAGTCAAGGTCTAAGATGACCCTACTCACCTACAGATAAAACTATCCACTCTATTTTTTTAAATTACTTTTCTTCAAATATGCTTTAAAAGATATTCATGTTGTAGAAGACATATAATGTGTAGCCAAATATCTATAATATATAAAGTGTATAAGCATTTCAAACATAACCCAAGTACAGTGTGACCTGACAAGTAATAGTATGTCAACTAAGTCATTACTAACTAGAATGTAGTAAACCCTTGAGAAACACGAGCAAATCTCCTTTCCTGAGTGTAAAGCATTGAACTGTATGAATAATATCAACCACTATTGCAACTCTTGTGTATTTTGAAAGCAGAGCTAATTCAAAGTCAGGAACAACTGCACTGAAGAGTAGTTCACGGCTGTATAGAACATGCAGGAAGCAATGACAGTTTGTTCTTTCTGATTCCAGTTTGTTCCCCTGGATTTTATGGACACCGCTGCAGCCAGACATGCCCCCAGTGTGTACACAGCAGTGGTCCCTGCCACCATATTACTGGCTTATGTGACTGCTTACCTGGATTTACAGGAGCCCTCTGTAATGAAGGTATAAGTTGTAATGAATAGTCTATGGGATGCAGAGACAAAGCACTGTAATAATTTTCGTTCCATCATGTGGAAACTATAAAACTGAAAATACTTTCTGTTGTAGTACGTGCAGTTTATGATTTGGGAATTTAGGCAGGTTTAAGCTGTTTGAACATTTGATCCTTAAGTATGAAACCCACTGTATTCTTATTTGTATTATTTGTATAATGAGTATGTATAATGGGCTTACCAGAATTTATAATACCTTACTTTAACATTACACAAAGTAATATGTTTCTTGATCCAAATATCAGTTGCTTTCCCTTCAAATAAAGAATATACAATCTTGTTCTGATTACTAAGGAGTTCTAACTCTGAGAACTTGTTCTCAGTATGTCCCAGTGGCAGATTTGGCAAGAACTGCATTGGAATATGCACCTGCACCAATAATGGAACATGTAATCCTATTGATAGATCCTGTCAGTGTTACCCTGGCTGGATTGGTAGTGACTGCTCTCAGCGTAAGTATCAGCTTTCTTTTGTTTATTTTTAAAACAATCAGCGTTCGTCTATTTAAAGTCTCTTTGGTAAAGAAACACTTGTCTAAGTCAGAAATGAGGACTTCATGGTATATAATCCATGATTCTAAACTTTTCTGCATTTCATCAGCACTATCAAAAACACATTGGCCTTATGATTTTTCTAATAAGTGGGCTGGAGCTTGTGACAGGAGAGATGAATTTTCACTGCCCAAAGAAGAGTCGTAGAGAAGCTGGATCAGACTTGTTTCAGAAGCGCATTATGAAAAGACAAGAGGCAATGCTCACAGGTTGCAGCAAGGGTGACTTTTACTAGGTACAGGAGAAAAAATCCTTACTGTGAGAGTGGTCAAGCATAGCAGCTGTCCAGAGAGGCTCTGAAGTCTCCAGCCTGGAAGAGGTTGTGAAATGGTCATCGTTGAAGATCCTTTGAGTAGGATGTTGAGTAGGTGATGCTAGAGGTCTCTTCCAACATGAAAAAATCTGTGACTTGATGAATCTTGTATTGCAGAGAGGGTTCTTGACCTGTTGTGTTTGCTTGTCTGTAATTATTTAGTATTATCACAGTAGTAGTGTGAACATCCCAGGGCTTGTATCCTCCGGACAGTCTTATGAATAACAGAGGTATTACTTTACTTTACAAATAAGGAGCTGAGGCACTGAAATACAGAGTGGTTTTTTTTATTACAGTTGCATAGAGAGCTACTGGCAAGGCTCGGAACAAAGCCAAGATATTCTCACATATAAGATAGTGCTGTAGCTGCAAGACCATCCTTGTTCTTGTTAAACATTTGAACGTTTTGTTAAGAAATTTTTCACTATGTCTTTTTTATGTGTTTATAAGTTCTTGATGGATTTTTCTCTTTCTTCCTTTTATAAGTGTTTCACATACACATTTTTAGTGTCATTCTATCTCACTTGATGAGTGTTGTCTTGGTATGCTAAACTCAGTGAAGACTTTGTTACTGACTTAAAAAGGAGAAGGGCTAAGCCCTAATTTTATTATGTTTCATGGAGTTATTTTATTAAATAATTAGGCATTCTCCAGATGCCTTGCTGGGTCTATGCAAATTACTAATGACCAGAAAGAAATATCTGAAGCAAAATTCTCACAGGAAGCATATCCAATTGCATAAGGTACCAAAATGCACACAGTCTGAAATACATGCATGACAAAATTTCAGTCAACCCATTTTTATGAATAAAAGAAGCTGTACCAGACCCTGATATGTCAAAATTCAAAAGACATTGTGCTGGGGTTTCCAGGGAGGTTCCTTTCCTAATAACATGCCTCATTGGTTTATATCATTTACGATTTGACTGGTCCAGGTTAACTGGCTCTGTACCAATGCAATGTAACATCTGGTCAAAAAAAACCCCTTTGCTGGCTAAATTCTGCAAAGTGATTAGCATGCACAACTCAATATGATACCAAAATAAATCTTGGGCCTATTCCTGTGTAAGCCAGTAGCAACAAAGATCCCTGTTTTTATGGTAAAATAAGTAGGTAGTTGGGAGAGTAGCAGAATAGGGGTATTTAGGAGGAGGAGGGACTTAGTCACTGAATCAATGACAAGAAAATGGTGCCAGCAATATGAATGGAAGCGTCTATTGAGGCTGTGCTCATGGACCGTAACAGAGGAAGTTTATTTGCTTTGTATAAAGGCCTTTCGTTCACATGGAAAATAATGATTCCATTAATTTCTTTTGGAACTAGCGACCTTTTTGAAACTTCTAACCTTTCGTCTGTATGTGATTTACATTCCTTCTTAGTTGACCACTAATTTCAAACACAAAACAATAATAAAAATCATTATGAGTCACAACTGAAGTGGAAACAACAAAAAACAAACTTAGTATTTTTGTTTCAATACAACGTAGTGTGTTCCTTAATGAAGTGAAATTTGGGCAAAGATAACACTTTGCAAAAATAAAGTCCACATGTAGATGAGTCATTATGCAAACATTTAAAGGATTCAGGAGCTTTTATTGCTCTCAGGCAGGTCTCTGGACAACCAAATCAGTACACAACAATAAGGAGTTATCAGCCTTTTTAAGCTTACACAGGAATAAAGCTAAGGCTTCTCTATCTGACCTGTTTTTTCTCTCCTGTGAAATACTCGTGTTGTACTTCCACAAAACTATTTTTAAATTATGCATCTCTTTACTAAACAAGCAAATAAAAACCTCAAGATGTGAATCCTAATCAACAGAAAGGGGCTATTCTTAGAGTACACTCTGCACTTAGTGATATTCTGACATGAAGAAAATTATCTTTTGCTGTCTTTGAATAGTAATTGGCATTTTGGAACCACTTCACTATTCTAATGGCAGCACATAGTACCAAATTCTTTCACCATGGCATTTTCAAAGCAGTCAGTAAAATTCTATCTCATAACATGATTGTTAGTGAAAAAGTCTCCACTTTATGGTTAATTACTTGGTTTTTAGGAATATTATATTGATTAATGGACCCACAGAAGCAACTGAGTTAACTTGATTAAAGTACAGTCCTGATTACGTGCACCACGTTTAGGCAATTATGTAGAATCTAACAGTGCAAATACAAGAAGTAAGCTTAGTATTGGGTTTAAAGCCATAGGCTATAAGATGTGTTTGAACCTTCTTTGTTCTCTTTCACTTTTGAGGCTTAAAACGCTTATCCCCTTGACTGTTCTCAATTGACCTGTTTGCAGATTAAATAATAAATTCAGAAAGAAAACTTACCTGGCCTTCTCTATGAGAAAGCTGGTATCGGTGTCCTAGTTACTGAGTATCAAGCATGTATCACTGGTTTCTTTCACACATTTAATCTTTTTCAGCACTTTTTCTGTAGAGTAAAATCATTCCTTAGCTCAAAAAAAAAGATCTGTCGCTATTTGCTCAGAATGGAGCAGCCCAAAAAACATGTTTAAAAGAAAAACAACAAACCCCAAACGAAGCAGTGCTCATATGTGAATGTAAGCAGCTATAGTCATGAGTATCAACGAGCTTTGTCATTTGAAATTAATTAATTGCTCTGGGTTGTTTTAGCTTGCCCACCTTCCCACTGGGGACCAAACTGCATCCACACATGCAACTGCCATAATGGAGCTTACTGCAGTGCCTACGATGGGGAGTGCAAATGTACCCCAGGATGGACTGGCCTTTACTGTACACAAAGTAAGTGAGTTTTGTTATCTGTTCTTAGTCTACAAATCAGTGACAGAATTTTCCTTCAGTATTTTCACACTTTAATCATTGATTTCTTCTCTTTTTTTTTGATCCAAGAGATGCCAACACATTACCTCCATGGTTGCAGGGGAGGCCCTGTTATAAGCACTGGCAGATTGCTAGCCACTACTTTTGGGCTCCTCTTTAGCCTTCCTTCAGAGGAAGACAACTTTTGGCCACAGCCAGGCATCCCTGTGGAAGAATCTGTCATGTGCACATGCAGAATGAATGACTGACATTCAGATGCTACCATGGCAGATGTGCGGTTATGGCTGCAGTCCGTAGCATGGGTGCTGTCAGATCTGCTGGCATTCCCCACAGGGTGGGATGACGGTGCTGTCTAATTCCTTTCCTCTCTGAAATCTCCCCAAGAAGTACTCCATCAGCAGGGACCCTACAACCAATATTGTAAGATAACACAGAGCTGACTGAAGCCATGGGAATAGCTTCTAGCTTAGCTGTGGCTGTGGTCTACTGAGGCACAGTACCTGTTGTCACTGCAAAGTGATCATACAGTACATCTTGTATCTGTACTTGCTACCTCCTGGGGGCAATTGCAACAACAGCTCTAGCTCAGCACTTGTAATTCAAATACTGATATAGAAGCTATTTTATTTGGAACTTAGAAACTTAACTTCACAAGACTGTAATGTTATAATTTGTTTTGAAATTTTCTTCATGTAATTAATACATTAATGCTATTTTTTTTCCAAGAGCTTTTCATTAAAATAAAAATATCAGCTGTGCAGTGACTGGGTATATGGCACTCATTATATGCTGGGTAAGAGTTCATACAAAGCTTGAGAAATAAACATTTGTTAGAGACAGATATTGATAAAGTTGGCTTCTTGTCTTTATTGTATTACAGCTTCAATTTGGTTTGTCATCAATCCAGGTACCTCCACTGTCTGTAATCTAGGCACAACCATTATCTTTGAACTCAAGAAAAATAAGACTGCTGTGTTTTGTATTCAGTGTTTAAATACACATTTTTCATAAAATCAGAGCTCTCTTTTCTAAACTGAATAATGTCATAGTGGCAGGAAATAACAGATCTATTATAGAGCCATATGGATGCAGCTCTGGAAGTCATCCACTATACTGGTTCAGCTGTCAGCTATCATGGTTGTTTTGCTTCCTGCTGGTGAATAATGATCTCTTTGCAATGATATGTCTTCATACCAAAATGGTATCTTTGTGAGGAGCTGAGGTACAATATGTTATTATTTTTATTTTTTTATGCTCCAGTATCAACTACACAGAAAATATGTCCAAAGATTCATTCATCACTGAACAGATTTCCTGCTCTGGTTCACAATCTGCCCTCTTTCTCCTCCTTCAAATATCTTCTTAAACCCATTTCTTCAAGGAGCCCTTCTTGCTGCCGCCTTCTGAACAGCTGCTGTCCGCACAATTTCCCAGCCTCATTTTTATGTAGTTTTTTGCCTGATGTGTATTTTAAATGACTTAAAATAGAGTAGGTCTTGATTTATTGTGTTTATAAAATGTCACATTGAGTAGCGGGGCTACAGAAATGACTTCTCAAAAACATACTTAACTAGAATATTTGCATTTTATTTCTAAAGCGGTTGTTTCACTCCTTTTCCCCTTCCCCTCCTTGTACTGCAGGATGTCCCCTAGGGTTTTACGGGAAGGACTGTGCATTGATATGCCAATGTCAGAACGGAGCCGACTGCGACCACATCAGTGGGCAGTGCACCTGCCGCACAGGGTTCATGGGGAAGCACTGTGAGCAGAGTGAGTAGGGATGGGAATTGTTCGTGCCTGAGAGCAAATACTAAAACCTGAGCCAACCCTCTTGTTTTGGCCAGTGTTGTGATACAACCTCTTGGCTTCACTGGGAATTTTGATGTTTTTTTAGGAGTTGGAGCTAGGCTTTTTCCAGAGAGATAAAAGCCCGCAGAGTTAATTACTAAGACTGGTTATGATTGTGGTGCCTGTTTCTTTCAATTTGTAGCTATATGTAAGAGCCATTTGTACTACATTCTAGTTGCTTTGGACATAATGCTAAAAAAAAACCCAACCCAACAACTCTGTCATGTAAGAGTAACAAAAGAGTCCAAGTAATTGTCATTAGCATAAACCACAATGAAAACTAATAGTTAGAAAACTGAAGATAAGAAGTACCACATCAATCCTGGTGGATAAAATTAATCTTTACAATACAATTGGATTATAAAAGCATAATAGATGGCATTTTTTTTCATATATGTGTGATTCTTTACCCAAGAAAATCAAGAATAACACCAGACATCAATGGTGGTATAATGTTGTACAACGTTAAAATAATAATCAGGCTCACAAACGCAGAACTGTTAGTCCAACTTTTGCTAACATTACAGAGGGGTGCTCCCAGACTTCATGCATTGTACTGCAGCGCAAAGCAATCCATTCAACCTACCGTTGTGACGGTTTAAATCTGTCTTTGCATCAGTGTTGTGCACAGAGCTTTGCTTTTGATGTGTGGAGGACACTGTGTATTACCTATAACCAGGACTGATTTAGCTGCATCTGGATCTGAAGGGCTGTGCAGTGGCCCAGATAGCATGTGTCACACCTGGCAGTCCTGTAGCAGAAGGGAGGGGAGGTTACTGTCCCTGTAGACACACATTTTTCCCTAGCAGTGGGTCTAACCCCAGCTGCAACAGGAGTTGTGTTTTTAAGGCTAGTGAACATCTATGGTAGAACCACAAAAAATTTGGAAGTGGATTTTTTTCTTTTCTAGGGAAAATACAGTTGCAACAAAATCTGAGTGGTTTAGAGGAATATATTTATTTCAATGAAATAGTAGCTGGCAACATGTAATTATTAGCTATTTAAATTTTCTTATTCCACTTTGATGATTTCAGTGTTCCACTTCAAAAGAGCAATAATGTTTAGGAAAAGATAAAGTTTTTAAGATCCTCTCTTTATGTCATGATATCAAAAAATCATTTTGAATTCTTTGGCAAAACTAACTTTATGTTTTATAGATGTTATATTTTACCCTATAATTTTATAATAATGATTTAACAATATTGAACTAAATATTTTGGTATTTCTGAATTTGAACATCAGTTATAAAAATTGACTTTTCATTCCAGTTCAGATTTCAAAATGCCAAAACATATTATGGCATGATGTTTTTTGCCCAGCTATTGACTCCAGTAGTTACAATCTTGTTTTATTGAAGGTAACCAAGAGAAGGAGAAGGTATATAAGCATGAAATTCCACTTGAGTCTGGATTTATCAATATGCATGAACATTTCTCTGGCACCTGTTCTGTTACATTGTCTCGCAAATTATTCTAAATTAGGAATATATAAAAGATGAGTTAGATTCTTTTAATAAGAAAAAAAGAAAACAAATTAATATAGTTACAAAACTCCTGAGAGATTTCAAAAAAATGAGTCTCATAAGGTGAGGAAATACCATACTTGCTCAAACCCATGGAACTACAATAATGTAACAAGCCACACAGTAACAGTGGTGGCAGTATAAAAGAAATAATTTTTATCAGTGTAGGATAATTCTCTACCATGCTAATTACATGATGTAGGAAACACTTTGATCAGTAGTTAGTTATGTATTCAGATCATTCTGGGAGAGAAAAAATAATGTAAAACTCTTCCAATTAGCTTACTCTTCATAATTTAGCATGTTTCTCCTGTAGGTAGTTTCTCAATGTATATATTACAGTATCAAAGTGTGCTATAAGCAGCCTAGGACCAGTTTTATTTTTCTGTAATGCATGGTGTATATTAGACTCATTCTTATGGCCCTTGTCTCTTGCTCTTTTACCACATCAGCACATCTGTCATATGACATGACACCAGCCAGATGTCTCCCTCCACTCATATGATTAAATGGTTTTTCAAGCACTTGATTTGAGTAACCTGGGAGACCTGACATTCTGGTGTACAACTGGCACTTTGTTCACATTTTGTCCATTTCTTCACTGTCTTCAACCCTTTTAATTTTTTTTTTTTTAAAAAAAAATCTTCCTAATTTCACTGCCTTAGTGGCAGCAACATTACAGATGAAGGAAAATCACTTCTGAATACAATTTCCTTCTCCTTTCCTGAGCGTACACACACATGCACACATAGAGAGAGAGGCCCTCTTAAGGAATGTTTTCTGTAGAGGTCTACCACTAATAACACATTGCCATCTGCTGGCCATGTACAAAAACGTATGGGGTTAGAAACAAATGGTAGCATGTATGGTGCTGTAGATCTGTAATAATAAAGCATTTAAGTGCTGACTATGTCTGATTTTTATTGGCACTTATTTCGTGCAGAATGCCCTCACGGTACATATGGATATGGATGCCGGCAGATATGTGACTGTCTGAACAACTCAACTTGTGACCACAT
The DNA here is from genome assembly GCF_000690535.1 of Cariama cristata. NCBI lineage: Eukaryota > Metazoa > Chordata > Aves > Cariamiformes > Cariamidae > Cariama > Cariama cristata. The sequence continues at coordinate 13,061 of NW_009595299.1, read as the reverse complement.
CACGGGAACGTGTTACTGCAGCCCAGGCTGGAAAGGGGCCAGGTGTGATCAAGGTAAATCCTAGATGCAATAAAATTATTGTAATTGTTCTAATATAAAACTTGGATTAAAGCTATTAAATGCCATCCCTGTATCATTCATTAAATTAAACTGATAAGGTATGTGTTTAAATAGTCCATTCTGTTAAATTATGTATGTTCTGTAGATTTTGTAAGTATTAGAAGCCTCGGTGATAGTTTCTTGGAGCAAAGCACTCAAGTGTAGATTGCATGAAATGTTTTACAGTGCTGTGCTGTCCAAAGCTGCTGATAGAGCATGTGCTTTACCTGCTCTGTGCTTTTGCCTAGAGAATGTTCTTACTTTTTTAACTCCGTGAAAGTGTATCTTTCTATGAAGAAGATGAACACTTTTACTTAAGGCTAGGATTGTCTTCACATTGGTTTATGACATAGTTCTATTTTCACATTATTAAATACAGTTAAATTAGCAGAAAGATTTAGAAGTGAAATACTGCCTTCTGCTTCTGACACATAAGCCTCTGAATTGACGCCACATATTTTCATGTCTTCTTGTATTTCAGCTGGTGTAATTATAGTGGGAAACTTGAACAGTTTAAGCCGTACCAGTACTGCCATCCCTGCTGATTCTTACCAGATAGGGGCTATAGCAGGCATCATCATTCTTGTTCTGGTTGTGCTTTTCCTGCTAGTGCTGTTCATCATTTACAGACATAAGCAGAAAGGAAAAGAAACAAACATGCCCGCAGTGACCTATACCCCTGCTATGAGAGTCATCAATGCAGATTACACCATTTCAGGTAAGTGGCATTTAGAACCGTTTTTTTTCTCTGTCTCTCGACTATGTGCTTTTTTAGCTGAGCTCTGAAGGTGTTCCAATCTGCCCCTAACAGGGCTCGAACGTGAATGTTTCACCTTTTCACATTAGCGAGGGCTGCTGTGAGCAGGAACATACTCAATTTTGAAAAGGGTGTCTACAATTCTGCCTTGGAAATTCTTCCTGGAAACCCTTGCAGGGGAGGGTTTCCCTCTTTAGGAAGAGGAAGACAGACAGTGCTCTCAACTGCCTTTTGCGGGAGAACAGCCCCTGAGACCACACTTGACAGTGGTGCTGGTGCACACGAGACCAGTCAGATGCGACAGTGGACTTGTGTGCTTACCTTTCAGCTATCAGAGACAGTTCTCCTGAGTTCAGAAGCATGCTGCCCCAGCATCTAGAGCTGCTTAGTTTGTTCTGCTTTATAGTCTTTTAATCTCTGCTTTTGATACTATGAAGGTGGCTTACCCTAGTAGTAGATGTTAATTGTAAGGAACCAGTGACCATATATCTCACTTTACTTTGTAACATTTTGCATCCTCAAATGTTTTTCTGCATTAAACAGTGGAATTATGGACATTTCTATTCCTCTGTGCCTATTTTTAAACAGAACTGGAAAGTGTGGCAAAATACGGTTTCTACTGAGACTTTAAATTCAATGCCAACAGCTTGAATACAGAAAGACTGCTACAGCTGTAGAAAATCAGGATTTCACACTAGCTGTGGCAAGATTCTGTAGAGAGGCAGATAGCAGAGTGGCTGGAGTTTGGAACAAATGAAGGGAAGGAGCAATGCTCCTGAAACAAAACAGGAGTTTTCGACCTATGAAAGCGCATGTGAGTTGGGATGCACTGGGTACATGAAACTTCAGGCAATGCTGTCTTTTGCATACAGCTATTAAGGAAGGCAGCAGGTAAAGAAGCCAGCAGAAACAGTTGTCAGTGTCAAGAAAGATGTATCAGCAAGGTGGTGGTGCTCTTGAAGCACCAGTAAAACATTGCTGTGAACTTGATGATAAAAATGTCTATACATAGGACAATGTTATGACTACAGAGGCAAAGGAGAGCAAGGGACCACACCAGAAAGAGAAGTTAGCAAGTAACACTTGTGAATGCTTTTTGCTGAAAGTGAGGACATGACTAGTCAGTTACTGCTATGTATCTCTAATTTCTTTACATGAATGCAAGATTTTTAGATTTTTTTTCAAGAAACTCTAAATCAGGTTCTGAAATCAGTGCAGCACTGTCAAAAACATATCCTAAGAAAGAAATGCCATGTATTTTTAGTTGTTCATTTTCCTTTCTTTTTCTTTTCAGAAACCATCCCTCACAGTAATGGTGGAAATGCTAACAGTCACTATTTCTCTAACCCTAGTTATCATACTCTAACTCAATGCACTACCCCACCTCATGTCAACAACATGGACAGACTGACCCTGGCAAAGGTAAAGCATGAAAATCTGGATGCTTCTATGTAAATTAGCCTTTGGTTTATTTTACTTTGTTCCCCATTGTTTCATATTTGGTTTATTTTTGCTTTGCCTCATTATCACCTGGAAATTCAGCAACTTCCTATCAGTTTCAGTTTCTATTACCGGTCTGTCTTTGAAATAGGCAAAAAACAATCAGCTGTTTGTGAACCTTAAAAATGTGGAACCTGGAAAACGAGGCACTGTCATGGACTACACAGGAACACTGCCTGCAGACTGGAAACATGGTGGCTACCTCAATGAGCTTGGTAAGAAAAAAACAAAAGGAGGAGAATGTGAATGTGATTCATTGTGTTTGAGATGGGTCAGAAAGCAGAGTTATTTTCTGGGTTCTCCACTCAGAATAAAGTCAGGCTTGTCAGACTGCGTGTGAGGTTCAGGGTTATGGGTTTGACCTTCCTTTAAGGCAATACCCTTAGAGATAAAAAAGTGACTTCTTGTGAGGAATGGTGAATCAACCTGATGCCAAGTGCAGACATGATATGCAAAATACCTCATATTATCTTTGTAAAAAGATTTGCTTATTAATTAGTTTCATAAAACAATAGGTATTGTACAATAAGGGTCTGCTTTGGCAAAATTACATATTCTTATTAAATAAATGAGAGGTTGCATATATCCTTTTTTTTTTTTAATCCCCACCAAATGGAATCAATGCTTTAAAAAGTAGTTTCTCATCATCTGAACAACTTCAGATGTAAATTCTAGGAGCATCTTCCCAGCTAAGCCTCCTGTTCACTAAAAGATAGAGCATTGTCCTTAAGAAGAAAAATTCCTGAGAAGTGGTGAGAGTTGCTGTATCCTGCTTTATGCTGTCTTTTGCTGTCTTTTCATCTTTTCCCAATCTTATGCATTCCAAAAAGGCTGATTGCACTGACCACATCTCTGACCAGTGAAAGCCTTGAAAGGGACTTTCAATGCTAGTATAATTTAGATCATTTAATTACCTTAATTTCTGGTGCTTATCAGTATCAGATTCTGGGAATCAGAACAACAGTATGCAACGTTATTTTTTTTCCTGCTAATCCCCAGTCTTCATCTAACCACAATTTAGGCTCGGAGCAGGTTTTTTTCAGAAAAGAGTTTTAGTTGTAATGCTCAGTGTTCAACTTTACACTTTCTTAAAGCATTTGTACTAGCACTTAAGACTCCTAAGAGATACTGGCTGTGGTTAACCCACTGCAGTAGATCTTGAGTAACAAGGAGATTCTAGAGGACTAGATGAATGCCAATATTATGTCTGTTTTCTAGAAGACCAAATGGGATTACTTGGGTAACTCTAGGCTGGTGACATGGACTTTAGTCTTGGTAAAAACAACAGAACAGCTGACATGAGATCTAATCAATAAAGATGGGGTATGAATAAAATTAATTGGTTTAGGTCTTCTCAAATAACATAATTTCATTCTTGGAAACAATTAATTTTGTTCATAGAGATATTGCATAGATAAAATGGCTTTTGTAAGACTTCTAGCATAGTACCACAATACAATCTGATTCAAAACTACCACTCCATAGTATCAGTCAAATCTATTTGAACGGACTAGTAACCACGTAACTGCCAGGTCTCTGAAGACAGTTGTCAGGCATTGCTGATTGCTGATGTTTATATTGGGATTTATATTGAGAGAAATCTGCTATTAACAGATCAAAGCTGTAGACTTAGGTGCTAGGTATTTAGGCCATTCCTGCAGGTCAAGGGACTGGAACAGAGTGACCTTGGACAACACAATGGGAGTGATTAACTCTGGAAGTAAAGTACCAAGAATTGGAATGAACTTTGCATATCCTGAGATTTTGAGATCAAGATGGGATGCCTTTCTGGTAGCTATGGTTCATCCAGACAAAAAATATGCTTTAACCAAACAGCAGTTATTAGGCTCATTGAAGAGCAACTGGTGGAAATGTAATGGCCTGTGACATATGTGAGCTTAATCTAGATAATTTAATGGTCTCTTATGACCTTAACCACCTTCCCTGTTCAGGAAGCTACTGTTTCAAAGTGTGCAAGCAAATAGTAATAATGCTTCTGTAACCCTGTTCTGGGCAGTTTCACAGTGCATATAAGAGGATTATTCTGCTAAGGTAGAAATTAGTCCCAGAGCCATTTTTAAAGCTTTAGAAGCTGTTATCTAATCACATTTATTTGATTTTAAAACTACTCTGTTTTTTATATTATTTTTCTCAGGTGCTTTTGGACTTGATAGGGGACATTTGGGAAAGTCCCTGAAAGGTGAGGTTATTTTCTGATCCATTTAGACGAAATGACCTAGACATTCAGTTTACTTCTAAATTATCTTTGGTTTCTGTGTGAAGAGAACATAAAATAATTTTGGACTAAATTATTCCTAGACACTGAATCAACGCATGGTTTGTTTTCTTTTTTTTTTTTTTTCCCTGAGGGGAGGGTTTTTTAAAAAAAGCAACAAACCAAGCCTTCCTAAGTCCCCTATGTGTCACATACATCAAATGTTTCTGTAATACTTGAGTCACGAAATGGCTCTATTGCAGACAGCAGAAGGGGGATGGCCCTTGAATACAGCCTAGTGAGCCAGGTAAGGACACATGCTGCCTCTGATAAAAGGCTTTGAAAGAGAGCCAATTCCTCTTGCAACTGGCATGGTCAACGTAGGACTGCATGACTACAAGCCTGAGTGCTTCATCATGGTCACTGCAGGCCTTTGGAAAGGATATCAAAATATGAATACATAGAGAGGAATGAAAACCTTCAGAAATTCAGGGTAGTGATGATATTTTGTTCTTTCGAATTATCCAGTTTTCTCGTAAGACTTTATGCTGAACCATACTGGCGTGTGTCACTATTTTTGTTATATGATTAGGGTATTGCAAGGGTGACTAGAATGCCTGAATATCTGAACAATGAAAAAAGTGTAGCTACGTCCGTATGAATAATGAGTTAAGTTAAATATGTAGACAAAAGCAGCTGATTTGTCACCTTGTATATAATACAGGACAATTAAGCTGAAGCAGTGATTTATTATACCCGACGTTTCCTGGTTTTGGAGGATTAGGGGAAGCCCAATTTAAAATATCTTAAAGGAGTCACAAAGTTATGAGCACCTGTCCACTGACAGGTTCACCAAGGTCAGTCTCATGCTGGATACTCAGAGTCGGGAACAAGCTGAGAAAGTCTCAGCTCTAAAGTTTAAATAACACAGCATATCACAAAACGATACAGAGAACAAAGTAACATGCACACCACAAAATCTCTTCCCAGCATAAGAAAACACATCTTCTCTTAAACTTCATTTATTTTTCCTGCAGTTAAATACTGAAATGACAAGTCACCTGATGTTTCCTTTTCAGTTCCCCTATGTACACCTTATAGAAGCTCATAAGACCCTAGTTACTCTTTTAGTGTGGCTGCATACTCAAACTTTGCACCTAACAGGTCATCCCTAGAAGTCACCTTACCATCTGCCCAGACATTGCTATTGGGAACAATCTTAGATCACTTCTTTTAAGAGTGTGCTGAGTTCAGCAGTTGGAAAGGCAAAAAGTATTCTGAAGTGCCTATGAAAAACTGATTCTACACATTATCTGTATTTAATGCTAGCTACTATTTTAATGAGAATTGAAGGTGCTCAGAGTTTGCAACAGGAATTTGCTGATGGCAAGATCAAGCCCATAAAAGAGCATAGCAGTAGAGGTGCTTTCATTAAGTGCTGTGTAAAAATTTTGAAGTGTTATGACTGGTTTCCATTTAAATATTCATTTATGAGTGACTTTTTAGAACTCAAGATTAAAGAATGCCCTGTTAAGCAGCAATATCCATAGTACGTAGCATGCCTGAGAGAGTAATGTTTCTCTTTTTGCAGATCTAGTGAAGAACTCAGAATACAATTTAAGTAATTGCTCATTAAGTAGTTCTGAGAACCCATACGCAACTATAAAAGACCCACCAGCTCTGCTACCAAAAAGCTCAGAATGCGGATATGTTGAAATGAAGTCACCAGCACGCAGGGACTCCCCGTATGCTGAGATCGCTGGCTCTGCTTCAGCCAATAAGAATGTTTATGAAGTTGGTAAGTACCAAGTCTACTTCTAGATGTTGAAGATTAAAAACAAAGAGCACCGGACTTTTTTTTCATTGAATCAGTTTAATCAAAACACATGAAGAATCACTGAAAAAAATGATTATGCGTTCAGATTCTCTTTTCTGCTCAAAAGCTGTAACAACAGTCTCATTCTTTTGAGATAAATGGTGTAATTCACAAGAACGGAGTTTGAAATACATTCAGCTCGGTTCTATAACCTAGGGATACCTCTGAATTTCCCTGGTTTGAAAGCTTTTCTTTAAACAACAGCATAAGATAAGCTTAGCAATTGATTGCAATATAATTCAATTCCAGATTAGGCTGTTAAGTACTGAACACAGCTGGAGTAAGTGTATGGGAGGGATAGAAAAGATCTGTTTTTTCCTCTTGATCAGAAAAAACAGCACCTTCCTACACAGACATAGTATTTCACTGATATAGGCCCTATCTAGTTGCTGCATTACTGTAGTTACTGTATTGACAGAAAACTTTGGGGTCTTCTGGAATGGTAGTTATCCTGATGGCCTCTGGACTGGAATAAAGTGTGTATCACATGCCATAGGATACCATTTTCCTTTATGTCCCCAGTTAGAGAATCCTCTGAAATCCATCACTATCCCCATTGTGTTTCTATGGATTTTTATAAAATCTTGATTAAAAGCCCCAAATTTGAGCTTTTTTTTAGTTTATTCACACACAAAGAACAGATGCTGGTCCATTTGCTTCTGTCAGTAAACATGCTCCTGGCAGGGCCCTGCTGCAAGCCCACAGGTGTAACAGCATAAACCCAAAACACCTTAACATTAATATTTGTTTCTACACCTGCATTTCAGGACTCAGCATGACAAGGAATCCTTGAAGCAGAAAGGAGAGGATAATTTGTAATGCAAACTGAAAGAAATAGAGTGTTTGCCTTCTGTTTGCTGCTTCTAGCCTTGAATGTATGTGCTCTCTTTTATCACAGAACCTACAGTGAGTGTTGTCCAGGGAGCATTCAGCAGCAGCGGACGTCTTAGCCAGGATCCTTATGATCTTCCAAAAAACAGCCATATTCCATGTCATTATGACTTGCTACCAGTTCGAGATAGTCCCACATCCTCTACAAAGGAGGTCAGCAGTGAATGACCCCAAAAGCTGGTGTGTATAGCACAGTGGGACTCTGAAGGGGCAAAGTGGCATGGTTGTGCTCCTTCTTCTAGTTAACCATCATATTTGGCTCCTAATCTGTCCAGCAGACAATTGCTGTACATTAAACCGAATCTCAACAGGAGGTTTGTATGTGTATACAAGTAACAGATGGACAAATGCCACACTTTGGGGATCCTGATCATTCTTTTTTTCATGGCAGTAAATTTTATAGAAACAGGTATGCAACACATTTATACTGTAATATACTGGCTTAAAAGTATTAGTTTGCAGATCAATTTTAATAACATCCCATTTCAGCAACTTTAAATATAGACTTCATGTTTGTCATGTTTCAGAGTAGAAATACTCCCAGGACAGTGCAATTTACCAAATACCACTTCGTACAGGTGATCGGATTCACTAGTTATGTAGAAGAAAAACTGCCTTGCCAAATTTTACCTTCCATTCTGACTGGTAGTCAAGACATATTAAGAAACAAGATCTAATGGGGATACCTAAGCACAACACTGCAGTTGTTTAGGAAATCCATCATCAGGTTTTTTTGTCCATTACTGGTGGTGGGCATACCTTGCTTCAATAGTTTTGGAGATTAAAGCATTGTATACATCAATATTATATGATGCCTCAAGATCTCTTGGTACTCCAGAACCAGCACTGGTCTTCAACAAATGGAGTTCATCTCCATATGTTGCAGTTCTGAACACTATTTCTGCCATATGCAACCAATAATCCATAACATATCGGTAATGATTTCATAAAATATGTAAATGAAATCAGTTTATTTTTGTCACCATGGACTGATTATGTAAGGAGTGGACAAAGGTGATGATTGCTGTAAATCTTAACTGCAAGGAAAGGTTTACATTTTATAAACAGGTAGTAATAATGACTGTAATATAGGATAAAAATAGTAAAGTGTTCTGATTTTTTTCTTAGAAATAACTAAGCAATCTCTGTGCATACTTGCTAAAAAGGCACCTTTTCTTTTTTATAGTTGATGTAGGGAATTTACATGCTTAAGCTGGTCTTTTGCATTGCTAATAATGTGACACATGTACCTCTCATTCTTCATTAACTTGTGTCTCCATTTTACGCTGTGTGTCTGTTTCTAGTGATCTAGCTTGGAATTGCAAAAATATTCTATTGTATGTCCATTTCTTTTGCATTTTTGCCAACTGGCCTTTATTTTGTCTGGTTAAAGGGACCTCTGGGCAGAGGGAGAAGATTAAATTAAGAATTCTTGTCATACTGATGTCTCGGAGAGGTGGCTAGCTAATACATAATAGTTTAACTTAATGAATTAATTGGGAAAAAAAATCAAGGTGTTTTTGTCAATAATAACAAGAATGCAGAAGAAAAGTAAAAAACAGTCCCTCTTTAAAGTTAACTTATTCTATTAACTATATGGATGGAGACCATCTTTCCAAAACGCTCCTTTCTCTCCCTCCAAACAGTGTATTATGAAGTGCACAATTCCGTGGCAATTAAATTTGCCAAGGTATCCATCCGTTGAAGCAAAATTGTCCCCCAGACATGTAAACCTAAAAATTAAGTGGTTGATACAGACTGGACATTCTCTTTCAGTGGACTCAGAAACCTAAAACTGATGTGGTAGTATTACTTCCAGCTGCTGCTGCTGTCAGTGATGCTACCTGCTAATATGCTTGTAACATAACCCCAGCAAGCTTTTCCACCCTGCCCTGGCAGTAACTCTGCAGCTTCTTGTGAATAGCTTGTCCCGAGGGTTGGTACACCCCTGGTTGGAGAGGTAAAGATACAGGCGGTTGCGTCATATGGCATATAATGGGAAGCGCTAGTCCTCTCTTCTTTGTGTGTTGGGGTCACATTGTGGCAGATGAGACCTGTGATATACTATAACAATGCGAAGGGCAGTCGATAGGTCGAGTCTAGTGTATGTGCTCTCCAGCTTAGCACAAGGAGTGCCATGACCATTTTTATCTTTACATCTGACTGCAATACAGTCTGAGACAAAGAATTACCACTATTGAGACAGCATTGATATATTCCTAAGAAAATCACAACCAGTTGCCTTTGGAATACTAAATGCAACAGAGGATCAACTGGAAGAAAAACTGAAAAAACTTTTGGAAAAAAATTTTTAAAGGAACCCAGAGCTGAAATGGAAATACAGTTTGCTTTTATTTTTTGTCACTGAAGTGGTGGTAAATGAGAGATCTGCATCCGAAGACATCGTTGTGGATGTGCCCAAGCCTGAGAGTGTATATGCTTGTATAAAGTGCCCTCTAACATTCTTGGTTCTCACTGGCCATGACCACTGGCTGTTTTGCAATTCCCTGGGAATTTCTTGTATATCCTTGGAATAAATAATTTGATTTGCTTTGGAATTTGCAAGTACAGAAATTAACTACAAGATTTTCAAAGCCAGTTGCTGTTTATTCCCTCCATAAGACAAAGTATTGATTGGGTTTGTGTGCATATAGATAACATGTAAAGCAACTGGTATATACATGTGTTTGTACTGTGTGAAACAGACTTTAAAATAAAACCTTTCTTCTCTGAAGCCATGAATAGCAAATGCTGTATTTAGCAATTGTGAGCTCACAAAATACTATTTTCTTACTCTGTGTAAAATTTGGAATCCACTAAATTGATCTTCATAATATAAACAGTTCTTTTTTATATGAAAAAGTGAAGAGCTGAATAAATTACATTTGTTTGAAAATTTCCGGTAGGTCACATATCCTGAAGTGATACACTCAGCCAAATATTCATGAACACAGATGAGTTTCTGATAATTTTGCCTGTTGTGTATGTTCTAGATACACACATTACCAAAGTCTGCCTTTCTATATGTGGGTAAAACTCTTACTGTGTAGTCAGCCTAACAATGGCTGCGTATGTCTGAGCTAGATTTGCAATACATGTAGGTCAAGTAAATGACTTGTGAATTTAGTTCAGTGAACGATCATTGGTAGACACTCAGAAAAGAGACTGCCTGCAGGGGTAAGACATTCTTGTTAAATGATAGCCGTGTATCATTCCAGAGGAGAAAAGTACATGGGACTTGCATTAGCAATCTTGCTGTCTCCTGTACTGTTAGGGAGGCTTGCTCTGCAGTACACTCTCCTGTCAATTTAAGAGACCCCAAACTCAATCCTCATGACTGTCACATAGCCTTTTTTGTAGACCCCAGTATGCTCTTTAGAGAACCTAAGTATTTCTGAACATGCATACTATATTGTGGTAGGAACTTAATGAGTAAGTTGATGTAAGAATTTTAGGAAACAGCAGCTACTCAGAGGATTGGCTTCACCACAGATAGGAATGGAACGAGATGGCTTGCCTCTATATATTCACATCACAATAGTGAGAGACATAGCATTGAAAATGGAGATTGCTATCCCCTAGCAAATTGTTATGAGTTTAATAAAGTGCAAAATGCTGCACAAAGTTAATAGCTGATTTTAAAGTAAGTAGTGAGTATAAACTTTAGGTTTTAGGTAATGTAAGCATATTAATTCTGGTCATTTAGAAGCATAATGAACCTCAAGCCTTTTTACTATATCTAAGATTTTTAATCACAACACACTGTTACACATAAAATTTGTACTCTATCTTGATCTACCCAGAGAACTTCCATTAATTTTAATTGGAGATGCGCATGCAGATTACAGGGGAAAGAAGATCTCATTGTACTCATACTTTCTGTTGAGACAATCTGCAAAGTCAAGTTAATACTGAAGTTAGGATAAACCAAAATCAAAAGCGGGGAATGTGTTATTTAAAATATATTGGATTTTCCAAGTACTCTGACTACAATTGAATTTTGTATTAGGTATGTGTCCAAATAATAATCCTTACACTGAAGCTCCAAAGTCCATACTGAAGAATACAGCGCTAATTTTGACAAAAATGCTTTATATTAAAGATTGTATATATAGTAGTTGAAATGACTGAAAACAAATGGGTGCATGTTTATTAGTTACTATACAGAAAATCTTGTCATTTGGTACACTCATACTAGTGCTAGAGCACTGAACCTAACTCTTCTATTTTTAGGTTTTTAGCCCACAAGACTTCACTTTGATACAATTGAACGGTAATATTTTTAAAGAAAACCTATCAAGTATGCCTGGCTTTTTTTCTTAGCTGTAACAAAAAAGTGTTTTGTTGTGAAAATATATCTATTTTCCAAAGATGACTGATATCATTTGCCCTTCACTACCATTTATTTCACTTCACATACCTGTAGCTTAATATAATAAACTTTCTAATGAAACATGGGAAACACTTTGAAATTTTTTCCTTTGTTTTTCATTTGCTTAGGATGGATCTTGAAATAGCATGGGAAGTATAAAAAATGTTATCCTCACCCATGCTGGATCACCAAGTAATGTATTTTCTTTTCCCTCTTACAGAAAGCAGGTAGTTCATGAGATGCTTTGTGGAAAATCAAGGCTGATTTTGAACTGCTGAACTTCTGTGATTACTGACTGTTCCTGCAGGAATTAATGCTGTAAATGGGGTGATTCTTTCGAGCCTGTCTCTTGAATGCTTGAAGATTTAACCTTGAGAAAGATGGGGAGCTGAGTTGCCAGAAGCAAGGAATTTCTCCTTTTTAATAGGATAATAGCCTTTGATTAACCGTTAAAAAGCCAGTAACCAAAGTACAAACATGGCATAAAAGAGGATAACATTGTAATTTCTGTTTTGTAAATGTGACTCCTTAAGATGAATCTAAAATGCTGGCTTCAGATAGATAGTGTGGGAAATTGTTCTCTACTATCACAGTTTGATCAAGGATGAGAGATTTGGCATTAAGAACTAATCACAGAATCATAGAAACATAGAATGGTTTGGATGGGAAGGAGAGAAAGACCCAAGAGAATGAGCCAAGTCCTGCCTGTGACCCCCCCCCACCCCGTGGGAGGAAGCAGGGGAGCCCCGAGGGCTGGCCAGCAGCGCCGGGGTGTGGAGAGAGCCCCTGGGACTTTGTCCTACAGCCTCCCAGGGAGGCAGGAGGTGTTATCCAAGGAACCATCGTGCCGTGTGTGCCCGGAGACGTCTGCCATGGGCAGAGCGACCCGACAGAGCCCCGGGAAGACACGGCCCAGGCCTCAGTGACTGACGTGGAACACCGGTGCCGAGCCCAGGACAAGGGATGGGGGGAATGGAGAGGGCAGTGGCGTTGCGGTAACTCCCGAGCGTGTGCTGGGGCTGCAGTGCTGTTGGGGCAAGCACCATGGGTGAGGATGGCCCATTGTGACCTCCCCAGGTGATGGGTTCTAATGTCGCCAAGCGATGGGTTCCCTGACCCAAGGAATGAGCTGCAGCGTCTCCAGGCAACGGATGTGATGTCACCTGTTGTGATCACGCATCCCTCACTTCCTATATTTGCATGCTGAGTCTCAGCCAGCCAGTTCGTGCCCACACTCCAGCTGAGCGAGGTCGCAAGGTTTGGAGTGCTGAGCGACCTGTCCAGCCCCAGAGCCTTCAAAGGATTTTCCCCAGCCCTGCCAGCTTCGGGCAGCCGGGGCACCCAGGAGGAG